>NC_134485.1:63835761-64135761 GCF_040206685.1 Ascaphus truei
TGCATGTGTGTTTTTTAATAAATCAGTTCTGTAGTAAGAAAAAATACTTTTAGCATTTTCTGTTTAAAAAAACAACAACTTTGAAAGACCAATTTTCTTGTATTCTATTTTAACAAGCATGCTTGTTCCTATAGCAGCGATTTACATTCCCCATATTTAAAGATGTCGCCAAACTTTGCCGATCAATAGACGGAGAACGAATTGACCGGCAGCTATGCAGTTTTTTAGGTAAGTAGAGATTGCCCAGATGAAACTATTAAAGTTGAAAAAAAAACTAAAAAAAAACAACAAAACGGGAGACTGAACTGCAGCTTTAATACCCTTTGGAATTAATGTATCCAAAGAGAATATCCAAAAGGCCTCTTCTTCTATATAAAGCTGATGTTCTGCCCCCCCCCCCTTCCTCCCCGCTCGCAAGTGAGGTTTGACGTGTTCTATTGCTACACATTTGAAATTGTATAAATTACCTAGTTGGCAAACACTGAAATGTTTAGACACGGGATGTAGCTGAACTTTTTAACAATCTCATGTGTTCTAACACTCTCTGTTTGAAAGATCTGGTGGTTAAACCTTTGTATCTCATATTACACCCACAGGTAAGCATGTAAAATAACATGGTCTGTATTACAAGTGATAAATGACAAAATATTGTATCTTTTTGTCCCCTCTTTGTTAGAAAAGACTTTTGTCTTCTGTACGTATTAACAAATTTAGCATTTACTGCAAGGGAAGCAACCAAGCAGATTTGGACAAAAATCCCTGTTAGTTGTTTTAGTAGGTTTGGCATACTTGGAGAAACTATATTTGCCAACGTCTCAGATTTTCTGAAAACAAATTTAGGGTCTATGATGACCATAGCCCTTAATTAAGGGTCTACTGAAAAAATATTCCAATATTTTTTGACAATGGATTTGATCAAATTTGCTAGGTTGCTGTATCTAGTAATGAAAAAAGGTGGATCTTGATTTGTATATTTGGGGACATCACTCCCAAATCTAGATTTTGTACCTCTTTTTTGAGGATTAAACGGATCTGGATCAAATCAAATCATCTCTCAGTTGATAATTTCGGCAAAGCCGTAAAAATTGCCCCTGGGGTATACCACGAAATAAACTATGATTGTGGCAACTGTCAGCATGTAACAATGTGTTACGAACATTTACTTTTCTATAAATGTCTGAATAGACTTTCATGTCTAAATCCACATAAAGACAGAGGTCTACAAAATGAATGTGGTGATGGTGAAAGTGATGTGTGAAAGTGATATTAAATGGATTGGTGTTGAGTGTTAATGAATAAATGTAATTGTTGAATGGTACCCTTCCAGATGATGTATGTTCTATGTAACAATGATGTGAAACAATTAAATGTCTGAAGGGGTTTGTATCTCCAAACACGTGGGACTGTTCCCACCAACCCATGAACAGGTTGGTGTAAGATGGTGCAAAACATGTTCCCATTGCGGTCCCACATGTTTGGAGATATAACTCCCCCTCAAATATGAAATAATTATGTGTTAACAGAAAGTTAATACTATCTTCAATGAAGATAATGTGTGCTGGTGAAAGCGTATTGTGAGATTCCAAATAATGACATGCAGCTGTGAGACCACGGTGATCTGAAATGACTATATAGTGATGAGACATCCAAGGTGACCCAAAGATAACCTGGTGCCCAAGTGAAATCCGTGAAGAGTGATAAAACATGGGAAGTGTCAAGTAGCTGTAAGACGTGATCAATGTAAATAGATAAATGTTAACCTACGGACCCGATACTAGAAACAATTGGTCTCCCTGGTGGTGAAGTGAAGGATTTCTGAATTTTAAGTAGATGGTGAAATATAGGAATGATAGGGTGATTACAGTGTAAGTATTCAAATTCATTAACTGAGAGGACCTGAAGATTTCTACCTATATCTAAAAGATCGTAGAGTTCCGTAGGGAATAATTTGGTAGGATTAGAGTTTAATAGAGTATAGGAGTAATGGTCTTCTAGTTGTCGATGTGCCTCTTGGGTGTAATAATCTCGATCCATAAATACCGCCGCTCCTACCTTATCTGCATTTTTTATGACAATCATTAGATTTTCGCTTAAGCTTTTCATGGCGTTCCGTCGCTCAAAAGTTACATTCTTGGAGTGTTTTCTTCTTTCTGATGTTGCAAATTAACCTTGAGAAAGGAGTATCAGATCTCTTTGTACTGCGTCTGGAAGACATCTATAGCATGACCTCTAATAAAAGTAGGACAAAATTCAGACTGGTTTTTCAAACCCGAGTCTTTTCTACCTAGAAAATTTTGTGTTGAATCCTGTAAATCAGATGTTTCATTAAGTAATTCAGTCATATCCTCTATATGACATTGATCTTTAAATGAGAACTGTCTTCTAATGTCAAATAGAGGAACTGTATCAGGCTCTCTAGTATTATGTATGTTAGGATGGCAACAGGTAGAGAAATTATTGCTATCTTCTTTTTAGAGGGAAACGTAGCCATCTCTGAACTCCGAGTGGTGGACTCCCTGGGATGCCAATCAGAGGCACTCCCCGCTGAGTACTGTAGTCCCGAGGCCATGTCTATCACTCAAGACACTATAATGAGGTGGAAAGACCTCGTCCATGCTCAGATGCGAGACTCATTGGCTAGAGCTATAAGCCGGGCCATACAAAACCAGAATCCCTCCTTAGTGAAGAGTGCCTCTGCAGCCAACGTCGCTATCCTCATGTGAGAATGGGATAAGTTTCAAATAGACAATGGCCTACTTTATTGGGTGGTTCCTTATCACAACCATCTGGATAGAAGACAGTTAATTCTGCCAAGGAAATTGCAGTGTATGGTCCTACGGTCCCTGCATGAAGACATTGGGCATTTGGGAGTGGACAAGACCTTCAGACTCCTACGAGACCGGTTCTTCTGGCTCAAAATGAGGGAATCGGTGGAACATCATTGCTGAAGAGGCTTGCAGTGTATTCAGCGTAATACACTGCTTACACCGGCAACCCCAATGGGCCACCTGAAGAGTTCTGGTCCTATAGACCTGGTGTGTATGGACTTTCTGTGTATTGAACCAGACTCCCGGGTATCAGAAATGTTCTCATGAATTTCGACCACTATACCCGATATGCTCAAGCCTTCCCCACCAAAGATCAGAAGGCCCTCACGGTGACTAAAGTATTATGGGAAAGATACTTCATCATCAACTACGGACTACTCAATCAAATGCACTCAGACCAGGGCTTGATTTTGAGAGCAGAATCATAAAAGAGCTGCTGAAGCTACTCAACATTGAGAAGTCTTGTACGACCCACGATCATCCTGAAGGAGATGCCCTACCGGAACGGTTCAATCAGACCTTGCTTGATACGCTAAGTCCCCGGCGGGACCCCGAGAAGGCTGGATGGAGTAAACATGTGGAACACTTGGTGCATGCATAGAACTGCACTAGGCATGAGTCCACTGGGTTCTCTCCATACTTCATGATGTTGGCAGAGAAGCCAGATTACCTGTGGATATTCGCCTGAGAGTGTCCACCGATGGAGTACCCAATATGACCCATTATCAGTATATACAATGACTGAAAGACAATCTCCATGGGGCATATCAGTTGGCGGAAGAAGCCACAGCCAAGCTGAATCAGAACAACAAAAGGCGATATTATTGCAAAGTGCGCTATCAGGAACTTCAGCCCGGGGACAATGTTCTCCTGCGAAACCTGGGAGTACCGGGAAAACATAAGTTGGCTGACTGATGGAGAGATGCTCCCTCTGATGTGGAATCCCAGATGCCTGGACTTCCCGTCTACCGTATCAAGGATTCAGAGGGTAGGGTAAAAGTCTGGCATCGGAACCATCTGCTACCCATTCTGCAGGTGGACGTTGAAAATGAGGCTGATCAGTCGACCCGTGATGCCAACGATGGATCGGGAAGATTCCAGGGGGACTCACGATCCCTTGTCTGAAGGAAATCAGGATCCAGTGGAGGAAGCTTCTTCAATTATGGATGAAAAAGAGCCGTATAGTGGAGTTCATCAGGAGTCAGCCCCAGTGGCTTCAACAAGACGGCCTCTTGATCCAAGAAGTCCTAGTTTCACTCCTAATAGAGACTATTCAGAAAAACAGTCGTACTCCATGAGAGGACCAGGGCCTCAAGCCACTGGAAGCCTCTCTGATCAAGAAGATGTCGAGGAAGAATCGTCTGTGATCATTTCAGAAGTTCGTCGGGGTCAGAGATTGAGATGCCCTCTGATGAGGGTGGCTTATGATTCATTAGGGACACCCCATTATGAACCACAAGTCATCTCGGGGCAAGCTTGCGTCCATAATAGCGATACTCACTGAAGTATTGAATGCTATCAAACTACCTGCCATTATAAGTTATGTTACATGTTATGCTATTACATTTTTCATTATATAACTGTATGCTAATCTTGGTTTCTCATGCGGGAATGTTGAGGTCTTCACCAGGGGGAGAGTATAGCAGGGTACCCCTTCTTACCTTCTGCTAAGCAGGGTTGTTCCATTCACCTCTGAGGGAGAAAAGAAGCAGCTCCAGGGACTCCTATGCAGATGGTGTGGCAGCCATCTTGGTACACCCTAACCAGAGTATAGTACTCCTATGTAGATGGTGCGGTGGCCATCTTGGTACACCCAAACCAGATAGAGAAACAGAGAGAGAGGATGTCCTGTGCTCAGGATTTCCTCTGCGGACTGGGGACGGCATGGCCAGTTGATCCGGAGCCTGCAGAGAGGAAGGTAGTATCCAGGGAGCTAGTCAAGCTCCTGGACTAGGCCAGAAATACTACCCCTAGGCCCCAGGCAGTCCCTTCACCTTAGTGGAGTGTGTCGGGCCAGCCACACAGCTAGGGATAACCCATTAGTGAGAGGTAGCAGGATCCGCATAGGTGGAGGCGCTGCACCAGAGAGAGAGAGAACACACAGTCACCCCAGGCTCCCCAGGAGCGGAGGCTCAGGCCTTTTGTAAGTCTAACAGTGACCGTAATTAACGCTATTTCCCTTAGGTATAGGGAAAGGGTGTTACATATATATATGCACATACACACGCACACACACACACACATATATATACACAATCACACTCATATACAGTCACACTCACTCACGCACACTCTCAAGAAACATCAGAATGCCTTATACATCCTACTCGCAGTGTGTGTGTGGCTGTATACACATGTATAACATGGTAACGTTCATTTAATTCAACAGTTTACACATTGCTGCTAAAAAAAAGCTTCACAGAAGTCTTTCCTTCTTTGAAAATAGAAAAACACAAATAACAATTTCTGTCACAACGCTAACAAGTTTCACTTCCAACGTGCGTGCTAGGTTCACACACCCCTTTTTGTGAAGAACAGGCCTGCAACAGGTTCAGTACAACATGAGCTTCAACAGTGTGTCTGCACCTTCATAAGCCGACATACCAAGGATTGGGTGGCTACTACACCGCTGACACTGACTCACACCTGTGCATCGCTATTTTGGGATTGTGGTGTATATGTGTACAGTGTGTAGTGATCCTCTGCTGGGAATCAGAAGGTGCAAAACACAAACAAGTGACCAAAGGAGGTCACTCTAAGTCCCTACAAGTTGCACTCATTCCATAATATAATACAATGTACAAAAAGTACCAGTTTAGTAACTAGTACCAATAATATGAAAAATATATATACAGACTGTCAGGGTTCTGCTCGCCACAAACCAGGACCGGACCGCGAGGCTGAGGTGGGGTTGTAAAAGCACCGACCTGAGACCGCGCAGGCTGATCCGGATTGCGCAGTTCGTAGTCATATGTCGCAGGATCAGGATTGGAGAAGACAGCGTCGTCGTTGTAGAAGCCAGGGTCAGGACAGGAGATATCAGGATAAACATTGTTCAGGCAAGAGTTCGGCAAGAGGTAGTCAGGAGAGCCCCGCTTCAGCTTAGGAGCGCGGGGTTGGCCTCTGCGCGAGCGACGACCATGGCCCATGGTACTGGTCACAGGAGATGGTAGGCAGACCAGAGTAGCACACCGCTTTGCTGCACGGGTGCACCAGTGCTACAGCGCAAGAGTCCTGAGCGGGCTAGGGAATCCTCTGTCTCAGCGCAGGAACCAGGACACGGCCTCTCTAGATTAGGGAAAGAGTAGGCCCCAGGAACCAGGAAGCTGAAGATACACAGGGAAACCTCCGCTTCAGTGCAGGAATCCAGGAGACTGAAGAACGCAGGGACGAAACATCCGCTTCAGTGCAGGAATCCAGGAGGCTGAGGGACGCAGGGACGAAAACCTCTGCTTCAGCACAGGAGAACAGGAGTGGACCGCTGCGTGAATATAGCAGCCGGTCACAGGAAACAAGGAGCTGAAGTGAACAAGAAGAGTACTCAGCTACAACACAGGAGACTGGAGCAGACCGCTGCGTGAATATAGCAGCCGGCCTTAGGAAACCTGGAGCTGCAGACAACAAGGAGAATACTCCGCTTCAGCATGAGAGACAGGAACAAGCGAGGGCTTGTGGCAGAACAGATAGTGACATCCAGGAAGGACTATGCTCGGCAGGGAGCATTATGGGAAGACAATACTTAAAGGCCAGCGGGCCAATCCCCGGAGGGGGGTGTGAAGGTACTGCTCCAATGAATGAATGCAAGTCTAGGTTGCAGTGATAGGCTGCACAGCTGCAGTAGATACCAGAGGGAGTGTGTATAGCTTTGGTGAGTGAATCCAGGCTGCAGCAAACATCAGGAGAGGTGCTCCAGGACTGCACACGTCTGCAAGGTAAGGCAACCAGTAAACTGCGGAGCGGATTCCTTACACAGACCAAATGGGAATTATCCACACAAACTAAACTATAGCACAACAAACAAATATATAGAGTTTTATTACACAATAAAATCCGACGAAATGCATAAAATGACAACTAAATTACAAAAACTAAAAAGATCCCCTAGTGGGTGAGACGGGAAAAATATGGTGAATATAAAGGGGTTAATATGAACTTATATTGATAGCCCCATAAAGTATATATATGCAGGTAGGGTCCAAAATATATTAGCACGGCTGTGTAGCTTCACCATAACACAATGCAAAATAGCAGCTTCTAAACAAGGGAAAATCCCACATTGCTAGAGACAAAGCATACCAAAAGAAGACATTACTGTGTCACAACTTGAATGGTAAACTCTGTTGTAATAGTTGGTACAATGGATAGGGTATATAATGAATTGAATATATACCAGATGTTTTTAATAAACAGGTATAACATGTAAACAGGTGTATAAGGTATAGATAGCCTGCAATGAAACAGGAAATATACAACCTGATAACTGATGCTGCAAGGACGGCAGTATGATAAATGCCCTGTATGTACAGCGTTCCTTAGTGTCTCTCAGCAATAGGAGCTCCTATTTTTCCCGTCTCACCCACTAGGGGATCTTTTTAGTTTTTGTAATTTAGTTGTCATTTTATGCATTTCGTCGGATTTTATTGTGTAATAAAACTCTATATATTTATTTGTTGTGCTATACTTTAGTTTGTGTTGATAATTCCCATTTGGTCTGTATATATATTTTTCATATTATTGGTACTAGTTACTAAACTGGTACTTTTTGTACATTGTATTATATTATGGAATGAGTGCAACTTGTAGGGACTTAGAGTGACCTCCTTTGGTCACTTGTTTGTGTTTTGCATACTATTCTCCCTTTGCACCGTCTATACACATCTTCTTTTGTAAGGTGAGCATGGTGATTCTGTGTGTTTTTCAGGGAATCACAAGGTGCCTGAATTTAATAAGTGTATAGTAAACTAAGTGAATTACCTATACTCTGTTTATATTATTCCTGCCGTCTGACCGTAGCCAACGTACTGTATGGCCCAGCAAGTAACAAAGGACTGAGGGCCCAGCAAGTAACAAGGGACTGAGGGCCCAGCAAGTAACAAAGGACTGAGGGCCCAGCAAGTAACAAGGGACTGAGGGCCCAGCAAGTAACAAGGGACTGAGGCCCGAGCCTCAGCAATAGTTGTAAGTCTGAGAACTAAAAGTAGAGGGTTTACCTAAGTTCATAGGAGAAGTGCATTGAGTCACTTAGACTAAACCATCTGCGTCTATGTTTACCATTTGTGTAAAGAGTAAGGCAAACATTTATTGTACCATCTGTTATTATGAAGCATAAGTTATCTGAAGGTTCCGGGATGAATAAGGATGTAGGTGTGCCTTCTGAAGAATGTATTAACAGACTTCATTACAGGAGGGGCCTGTCATTTGTTTGTTAAACAATGAAGGTTCCCAGCAAGTACATACAGTATGATGTGTCACGTGACTCGCCTCCTCAGGGTTAAATCAGCAGTCCAATGAGTTTACAGCTGTTCAGTGTAAAGGGACGTTTGCCAAGTGTATCAATGTGTGCAATAAAAACACCACCCTGAAAACTATAAGGGTTTTATATTTTCATAAGTACTGTGCAAATTTGCTTTAGAAATGTACTAGTTTTTCATGAAAGAAACCTTGATATATGACCACCTGAGTGTCAGATGCAGAATATACACAAAATTATTATTTTTCATGCTTATATCTGCTATCAAGTAATATTCTTTCTGTCCCAACCTATTTGTTAATATATACAATTATCAATATGTTGTATAACACAACATTGTGACTAACTGAGGTCTCAGATGTTCCTAATAGAGATAAGATGGCACCTAGTGGACAAAATCAGTACTATTTATGGCCTTGGAAAACGTCAGTGTCCCTCCACACAGGCTAATTTTGCTCTTCTCCAATAACAAAACAAATCTACTCATTTGACCAGGGCTGGCGACAGAGGGGGGTGTGGGGGGGGGAGAGAATCGGTATTCCAGAGAGGTTCATTTAACATGGGGCTTCTCTAACTCTATGCAAGAGACTGCGAGTTTAACCCTTATTGCGGTTGACAAGCCAAGTACCTCCCTAGCGTAAGAGTTAGAGCTACAAAGGGGTTGAAGTCCTGGATATTATTATTTGTCAACTGTTATCAGTATAGCTTCCACCTCATAAGTAGGACTACTAGAAGAGTAAGGGGTTGACTGGTTAGGGTAACGCCCCTCTAACCTCAGGCCACTCCCCTTTATGTTATATAACCTATGATGTCACACTATTTTATATATATATAAAAAATCAGACGTTTCAAGAATCAGGTGTTCTCGAGAGATGGAAGTGGAGGAGCCAAACAGTTACATTTAAGTCCTGTTTAAGTATATAGCAGGTGTAGTAGATATTGTAGAGGGAGAGGGGGATTGGCCCGGTATTAAAGGGGTTGCACCCCATATGGCCTACCCCTGACCTCACCAGGGAGGCAAGGGGTTAACTGGACTGCGGTCCAGGAATGTGGTTTTTACCTTGCTGCAACATGAAAATGTGTGTTCCCCTGTTATAATGTATTATCACCATGTAAGTGTGTGCACCACACACACACTGGGATCCATCCAGGAGGACAAGGGTTAATAGTTAGGAAGTGATTATAGCCCTTTGTTTAATGTTCCCACCTTTTCAGGCTCCATTTTGCAGGGTTCCATAGGCTGCCATTGCAGCTTCATTAATTTCAATGGCGAATCCAGCGTTTTTCGACCTGTATCCCTCGAAGACCAGCAGGTGGCGTCCGAGAGGAGGGGCGGCGGTTTCCCATTGTAAGTCAATGGGCCCATTGACTTCAATGGGGATTCCTCGACGCCAATCTCCAGGAACAAGTTGGCAGCCATCCAAACCGCAAAACCGCAGAAGCGGAAACAATGTCTGAAAAAGAGCTTTCATCACTATTAGGTCAAGTTCAACGACAAAATGGCGTGGGAACCCCGAGTTCTAGGGCACCCAAAAATAAAATTATTTTTGCCCCCCCGCTCTTAGGCTCCCCCATACTTGACCACAACCGGGTCCAAGAATCCAGGACCACCAGAAAGGGTCATGCTAGCCAAGCGGGTCGCGCCATAGACTTCAATGGCGACGAGAAGAGCAGCGCGAGAAAACGGCTAAGTCTGAAACCCTGAAATGTATAAGCCCATATCTCCGGTTCTGGAAGGACCAGAGGGCTGTGATCTGGGGTGCATGCAGTCACGGTTCTGGCATGACTGCATGTCCATTTCCAACCCTCTCTGACCAACCAGATGGAGTGTGGGCAACTGTAAAGATCAGTCAGTTTCCCCATAGACATCAATGGCGGCGGCTCCCCATTGAAAGGCTATGGCGGAGAAGTCCCAAAGTGTGCCTGCAGCACATATCCAAGTGGCACATTATAAGTGGCAAGACTACTGAACAACTGAAGTTTAAAAGGAAGGACCCCTTACCCTAACAAAAATCATCTTCTCTCCTCAGGTAATATCCCATATCTGAATCCTGTCTGCTTCAACTCTTCGCTGTGTGTATGTCAGTATATGCAACTGAAACAATCTTAGGTAATATCCCATATCTGAATATCCTGTCTGCTTCGACTGTTAATTGAATTAAGCACTGACACCTAGGCCAGGAACACCCTGTGTAGAAAACCATCTGTTTGAATGTGCCTCAGATGTGCTAATTAAGCAGACAGAACCACCCTATCAGGTGACTTTTTAGGCCCATATAAACTGTGTCAGAACAGCTAGTCTGCCTGCAGCACATATCCAAGTGGCACATTATAAGTGGCAAGACTACTGAACAACTGAAGTTTAAAAGGAAGTTCAAAAGAAGTGAAGAAAAAGTGAAGAAGAAGTAGACACCCCAACTGGCCCTGATTCCTGCATTTGAACTACGCTGGAAAGGAGGAAATCATCTATACCAGACTGCATCATTACTGCTGTGATGCTGCCTTTACCATTTATATTTGCTGTGACTTCACTTCTTCTCAAATTATGCACTTCTTTTTACCAGCCTCAGTATGTCTCAAACTCTTTTCGTATATCTCCATCTCTCCCTCCTTCACCACTTCTCAGTTCACATTTACTCCTTTCTTACCTGCGTCCTCTCACACCACACAGCTATATCCCCTGCACTAAAAAACACCCCTACAAATCCTCCTCACACATCCTCTTTCTATCCATGCTTCTCCTCCTTGCTTCTGGGGATATCTCTCCCAATCCTGGTCCCTGTCTTATTTCAACATGCTCTCGTCCTCGCCTCCCACATGCAACTTCTACTCCTTCTGGTATCAACCCCTCCAACCTCATACCCATCCCCTGCCACCCTCCCTCCTCTCTCCCTTTCTCCTGTGCCCTTTGGAATGCTCGCTCCCTCTCTAACAAGTTCCTCTCTGTGCATGACTTCTTTCTCTCTCACTCCCTGCTTCTCTTTGCTATAACTGAGACCTGGCTCACTCAGTCTGACTCTGCTCTGGAAGCTGCCCTCTCCTACGGTGGCCTTTCCTTCTCCCACACTCCGCGCCCTGATGGCAGGGGTGGAGGCGTGGGGCTCCTGCTCTCCTCTCTCTGCCGTTACCGAACCCTTCCTATTCCCCCCTCTCTTGCTTTTCCCTCCTTTGAGGTTCACACTGTCCAGATCTTCTCTCCTCTCCCTGTGGCGGTCATCTATCGCCAGCCTAAATCTACTCATCCCCCTTCTGCCTTTCTCTCTCAATTTGAATCCTGGCTCTCTTTCTTTCTCTCCTCAGACTCCCCTGTTCTTCTCCTTGGGGACTTCAATTGCCACATTGATGACGCCTCTCTCCCTTGGGCTTCCCGCTTTCTTTCTCTAACCTCTTCTTTTGGCCTTCAACAGTGGTGCAGCCAGCACCCACAAGGATGGCCACTACTTAGACCTGGTTTTCACTAAAAACTTCTCTCACTCTGATTTCTCCATTTCCCCTTTTCCTCTTTCTGACCATTACCTCATCTCATTCTCCCTATCTCGCTTCTCCCCTTCTCCACCTCCATCTACACCCCGGTTCTGCAGAAACCTGCGCTCTATTCACTTACCTGACTTTGAGTCCATTTTACAATCCTCCCTCTCCTCTCTCAGCTCTGCTACAGACCCTGACAACCTGGTCAGGAACTACAACTCTGTCTTGTCCTCGTCTCTTGATCTACATGCCCCGCTTTCTCTCTGCCGCACTCGCCCTTCTAACCCTAGACCCTGGCTAAATTCCCACACGCACATGCTGCGTTCCTCCACTCGTTCCTCTGAACGCCTCTGGAGGAAGTCTCACACTCTCGCTGACTTCCTTCACTACAAATTTATGCTATCCTGTTTCAACTCTGCCCTCTCGCAAGCTAAACAAGCCTACTTTTCTTCACTAATCAACATGCACAAGTCTAACCCACGCCGACTGTTCTCTGTCTTTGATACTCTACTCAAACCACCCTCAGCTGCCTCTCCTTCCTCCATCTCCGCTCAGGACTTTGCTGACTATTTTAAGGAAAAGGTGAAATCCATACGGCAGAACATCCCCTCTGTTTCTTCCTCCCATCCTACACCTCTTCCTAACTCTCCTCCTGCCTTCCTTGACTCTTTTTCCACTGTCTCAGAGGAGGATGTGTCACTGTTGATCGCCTCGTCTCCCTCTACCACTTGCCCTCTCGACCCCATTCCCTCCCATCTCCTAAAACCTCCCACTCCTACTATAATCCCTACGCTCACACACATTTTTAACTCCTCCCTCTGCTCTGTAACCTTTCCATCCTCCTTCAAACATGCAACAGTAATACCATTCCTCAAAAACAGCAAGCTTGACCCTACCTGTCTTTCTAACTATCGACCTGTCTCCCTCCTGCCTTTTGCCTCTAAACTCCTTGAACGTCTTGTATTCACTCGCTTGCTCCATTTTCTCAACACCTATTCTCTCCTAGACCCTCTACAATCTGGCTTCCGCAATGCTCACTCCACCGAAACAGCCCTCACTAAAATAACTGACGACCTCCATGCTGCCAAAGACAGAGGTCATTACACTCTGCTCATATTACTCGACTTCTCTGCAGCATTTGACACAGTGGACCACCCTCTTCTCCTCCACATTCTCCATACTCTAGGTATTCGGAACAAAGCTCTATCCTGGATCTCATCCTACCTCTCCCATCATACTTTCAGTGTCTCTTCTGCTAACACCTCCTCTATTGATCTCTCTGTGGGGGTACCCCAGGGCTCTGTCCTGGGACCTCTTCTCTTTTCTCTGTACACACTCTCTCTAGGTGACCTAATAACATCTTTTGGGTTTAATTATCACCTCTATGCCGACGACACACAAATATACTTTTCAACACCTGACCTTACACCTGCTGTACAAACCAAAGTTTCTGAATGTCTCTCTGCTATATCATCCTGGATGGCCCTCCGACGCCTTAAACTCAACATGGCTAAAACAGAGCTCCTCATACTTCCTCCCAAACCTGGCCCTACTACCTCCTTCCACATTACTGTTGGAACTACAATCATTCACCCAGTAGCCCAAGCACGCTGCCTAGGGGTCACACTCGACTCCTCTCTCACATTCGCCCCTCACATTCAAAACATTTCTAAAACTTGTTGCTTTTTCCTCCGCAATATAACAAAGATACGCCCTTTCCTCTGTTGCTCAACTGCTAAAACTCTGACTAAGGCCCTCATTCTCTCCCGTCTTGATTACTGTAACCTCCTGCTGTCCGGCCTTCCTGCCTCTAACCTGTCTCCCCTACAATCTATCCTAAATGCTGCTGCCAGAATCACTCTAATCTTTCCTAGATCTGTCTCAGCATCTCCCCTCATGAAATCCCTCTCCTGGCTTCCGATCAAATCCCGCATCTCACACTCCATTCTTCTCCTCACTTTTAAAGCTTTACATTCTTCTGCCCCTCCTTACATCTCATCCCTAATTTCTCGTTATGCACCATCCAGACTCTTGCGTTCTTCTCAAGGATGTCTTCTTTCTACCCCCTTTGTATCTAAAGCCCTCTCCCACCTTAAACCTTTTTCACTGACTGCCCCACACCTCTGGAATGCCCTTCCCCTCAGTACCCGACTAGCACCCTCTCTATCCACCTTTAAGACCCACCTTAAGACACACTTGCTTAAAGAAGCATATGAATAGCACTGTGGATATTCTGAACACATGATACATAAAGCTTGGCCCCCTGCAGACGCACTTACCAGAACTCCCTCCTTCTGTCTCTGTATGTTCTACCTACCTACCAATTAGACTGTAAGCTCCTCGGGGCAGGGACTCCTCTTCCGAAATGTTACTTTTATGTCTAAAGCACTTTTTCCCATGATCTGTTATTTATATTATCTGTTATTTATTTGATTACCACATGTATTACTACTGTGAAGCGCTATGTACATTAATGGCGCTATATAAATAAAGACATACAATACAATACAATTTCCCCATTGAAAGTCTATGGCGGCAGAACCCATAGACGCCAATGGCGGAGTTTCCCCATTGAAAGTCTATGGTGGCAGAGCCCGTTGAGTTCAATGGGAAAAGAGTGAAAAACCGAGATTTATTTTAAAGCGGAGAATCCTGTGATAAAGAAATAAAAGGTTTAAATTGTATTTGCGTATCTCCGGTCTGGAAGGTCGCAGCGGGCTGAAACTTGGCCACAATGGAGAGTCACATCCGGCATGAAGGACTGGCCCGTTTCGACCTGCTGGGCCCAACAGAACCGTTTATTTTAATATGTCTTTTTATTAAAAACTGTATTGTGTTTCAAAGCGGGGATAAAAGCCCGTGAAGATTTCTGCACGCTGAGGAATGCAAATGGTCAGGGGGGCAACCTAATGTCTACAAACAGACCCCCTGATCAAAGGCTCAGCCTCCTTAGCTGTTTTCATTATGGCAGCGAAGTGCAGGGCTTGAGTGGTTTGTAGGTGCTATAACTCACACCTACAAACTATTATGCGGATGCTCGCCACAAACCGGGACCAGACCGCGGGGCTGAGGTGGGGTTTGTAACGGACGTGCTCACCACAAACCTGGACCGGACCGCGGGGCTGAGGTGGGGAAAGATATACACCGACCTTAGACCACGAAGCCTGATCCGGGTTGCGAATTCCGTGGTCGTACGTAGCAGGGTCGGGACTGGAGAAGGCAGGATAATCCGTGGACAAGCCGGGGTCAGGATAGGAGAAGGCTGGGTAAACAATATCCATGCTGGGGTTTGGCAACAGGACGCTTGGGAGCAGATTTGCAGCAGGGAGCAGATTTGCAGCAGGTAACAACGATGCAGGCCTCTACAAGGAGAATATGCAGCAGGTATCCGGAAGCACCGATGCAGGCCTCTGCAGGAGAGAATAGGGGATCCAGTGCGTCAGCACATAACAGCATCCCCTAGCCGGGTACAGCTGAGAGTAGTGGAGACCACCGGGAGCAGGAGATTGCAGCAGGTAACAACGATGCAGGCCTCTACAAGGGGAATATGCAGCAGGTATCCGGAAGCACCGATGCAGGCCTCTGCAGGAGAGAATAGGGGATCCAGTGCGTCAGCACATAACAGCACCGCCTAGCCGGGTACAGCTGAGAGTAGTGGAGACCACTGGGAGCAGGAGATAGCAGCAGGTAACAACGATGCAGGCCTCTACAAGGAGAATATGCAGCAGGTATCTGGAAGCACCGATGCAGGCCTCTGCAGGAGAGAAAACAGAACAGGTACTGCAGACAGGACAGAAACACTGAGGCTTCAGTGTAACCGCGGCCGCGCGGTGGAGTCTGCCAGTAACTGAGAACTAAGACAGAAGGCCAGGCAGGCCCAACACAGGCTGTGGCAAACACAGTTACTAGAAAGTCTATGACCAGCAACTTCTTGGTGGGCGGGGCAGGAGTTAAGTAGAACAGACAGCCAATGAGAGAGAGCTGCACAGAAGGCAGCATGAAGCAGGCTGCAGTTCAATAGCAGAAGCAGGTGATTCTGATTGCAGGTACAAGGAAAGGTTTTCCTACAAGCTGCAAGGTTCTGTAAGGACAAGGTTTCAGCAAAACCCAGGAGCGGATTCCTTACAGTACTCCCCTCTTCAGGATCGAACTCCGGGCGATCCATAATAGACTTGGGGGACTTTGAATTGTTCCTGAACTGTTTTAGGCGGGAAGTAGGGCCGTAATCCAACAGTTCATTGGCGAGTGCCACCTTTACACATGAGTACGGTGGTACTGCAATTCTTGACACGCAGAGAGAATCACAAAAATATTTGGAAATCCAAAGTAGTGGAAAGACAGGAGAGTCCAGAACAGGGACGTCAGAAGGGCACAAGCCAGATTCCCGGTCCCCCGAGAACAAGACAAGGCAGACTGATAGTTGGTCGGATGTGGTAGAGGAACATCCTGGAAAAGCAATGATACTGCAGAAATAAGCACATAGAGGATTGTGAGAATCTTTTGCTCCAAAAGTAATCCGGTCACTGGTTAGCGAGGGTAGAGGGCGGGAGGGTTCACTAAAAGATACTGAAACAGTTCTCTTCTTAATGTCCAGGCCCATTGTCCCTAGCAAATTGAGTGATACACCTGGCTTAGGAACAAAAGTCTCAGGGTTAGAACTGGGAATCCCCAACACAGAAGAAAAATCAGGAAAACTTGTACTAGACATAGACATGGCAGGAGAGTCACGGAAAGAAGGAATTGGGTCCGAGGCAGGGGTCATGAAAATTTCTTCTTTAAGCTGCAGATACGCAACATAAGCTAGGGGTTCCCAAGAAAAAAAAGGTTTAGTAGGAGGCTTCTCAGCGCAGGGGGACTGCGAGAGAGCAGCGAGACTGGCCTCAGGGCGATCTCTCTGTCTCATGCTCTGGGGAGAGAGTGTGAACCATCGTCCAGACTGGGTAGTTCTATTCCACAGGGTCAGGTTTCCAGGCAAGGGCAGTCTTTCAGACAGGGACGGGTTTTCAGACAGGGACGGGTTTTCAGACAGGGACGGGTTTTCAGACAGGGACGGGTTTTCAGACAGGGACGGGTTTTCAGACAGGGACGGGTTTTCAGACAGGGACGGGTTTCCAGACAGAGGTAGTCTCTCAAAAATATACTGATCTATAGACAGGGACCAGTTCTCAGAAAGGGGAAGTTTTTCAGACTGGGACAGGTTTTCAGACTGGGACCGGTTTTCAGACTGGGACCGGTTTTCACAGAGGACCAGGTTCTCAGAGGGGAACCGGCCTAACCCCACCACAGCGGGGTCCGAGTTTGTGTGGCTGGTCATACTGTAACGGACGTGCTCACCACAAACCTGGACCGGACCGCGGGGCTGAGGTGGGGAAAGATATACACCGACCTTAGACCACGAAGCCTGATACGGGTTGCGAATTCCGTGGTCGTACATAGCAGGGTCGGGACTGGAGAAGGCAGGATAATCCGTGGACAAGCCGGGGTCAGGATAGGAGAAGGCTGGGTAGACAATATCCATACTGGGGTTTGGCAACAGGACGCTTGGGAGCAGATTTGCAGCAGGGAGCAGATTTGCAGCAGGTAACAACGATGCAGGCCTCTACAAGGAGAATATGCAGCAGGTATCCGGAAGCACCGATGCAGGCCTCTGCAGGAGAGAATAGGGGATCCAGTGCGTCAGCACAGAACAGCACCCCCTGGCCGGGTACAGCTGTGAGTAGTGGAGACCACCGGGAGAAGGAGATTGCAGCAGGTAACAACGATGCAGGCCTCTACAAGGAGAATATGCAGCAGGTATCCGGAAGCACCGATGTAGGCCTCTGCAGGAGAGAATAGGGGATCCAGTGCGTCAGCACATAACAGCACCCCCTAGCCGGGTACAGCTGAGAGTAGTGGAGACCACCGGGAGCAGGAGATTGCAGCAGGTAACAACGATGCAGGCCTCTACAAGGAGAATATGCAGCAGGTATCTGGAAGCACCGATGTAGGCCTCTGCAGGAGAGAATAGGGGATCCAGTGCGTCAGCACATAACAGCACTCCCTAGCCGGATACAGCTGAGAGTAGTGGAGACCACCGGGAGCAGGACATTGCAGCAGGTAACAACGATGCAGGTCTCTACAAGGAGAATATGCAGCAGGTATCCGGAAGCACCGATGTAGGCCTCTGCAGGAGAAAATAGGGGATCCAGTGCGTCAGCACATAACAGCACCCCCTAGCCGGGTACAGCTGAGAGTAGTGGAGACCACTGGGAGCAGGAGATAGCAGCAGGTAACAACGATGCAGGCCTCTACAAGGAGAATATGCAGCAGGTTTGTGGAAGCACCGATGTAGGCCTCTGCAGGAGAGAAAACAGAACAGGTACTGCAGACAGGACAGAAATACTGAGGCTTCAGTGTAACCGCGGCCGCGCGGTGGAGTCTGCCAGTAACTGAGAACTAAGACAGAAGGCCAGGCAGGCCCAACACAGGCTGTGGCAAACACAGTTACTAGAAAGTCTATGACCAGCAACTTCCTGGTGGGCGGGGCAGGAGTTAAGTAGAACAGACAGCCAATGAGAGAGAGCTGCACAGAAGGCAGCAGGAAGCAGGCTGCAGTTCAATAGCAGAAGCAGGTGATTCTGATTGCAAGTACAAGGGAAGGTTTTCCTACAAGCTGCAAGGTTTCAGCAAAACGGATTCCTTACAGGGTTATATAATCACTGACCTTTGTCCGCGCAGACTGATCTGGAGTGTGCAGTTCGTAGTCATACATCGCAGGGTCAGGATTGGAGAAGGCAGCATCGTCGTTATTGAAGCCAAAGTCAGGGTAGGAGTAGACAGGACAATCGATGGCCGAAGCAGGGTCGGGTGGTCGTAGTCGTAGCAAGGAATCAGCAACAGGCAGACAGGAGTTCCCCGCTTTAGCTTAGGAGCATGAGTGGCCTCTGCGCGAGGAGCGGGCTCGGCCCATGACACCGGTCTCAGCAGGGGGAGACAGCAGGCTGGCCGAAGTACACCGCAGGGCAGCATTGGGGAAACCAACGCTTCAGCACAGAAGTCCAAGGCAGGCCACTGCATGGAGATTAGCAGCAGGCCTCAGGAAATTAAGGGTAACCACTGCTAGGAGAGAATGCAGCAGGTACCAGGAAATTAAGGGTAACCACTGCTAGGAGAGAATACAGCAGGTACGAGTGCTGGCTAACCACGCTACAGCACAGGAAACAGGAACAGGCCTCTGGATACTCAGGAGCTAGGAAGGTTAGAACACTAGGAGAGAGGCCTGGGCGGTTTGTGGCAGAGACAGTGATGTCCAAGGTAGGATTTTATGCTCGGCACTGGTCCAGTGCCAAAGCCCAGGATATAAAGGGCGGAGATCCAATCACAGGAGGAGGGTGAGTGAGTATTCCTCCAATGATGGAGCACAGGGCAGAAGCTGCAATGAGAGGAAGCACATGTGCCATTGATTGCCAGAGGAAGCTTTTGCAACTGCAGAAGTCTGCAAAAGCTATAATCAAAGCCAGGAGCAGATTCCTTACACAAACAAAGAGTATCCTGACCAGATACTCCATCTGGTAGACTGGCCAGCGCCCCTGACTTGGGTGTGGGGCTAAAGAAATGAGACCCCCAGGGCCCCAGTACGCATGTGCCATCTAGCTGGGGGGCATGGGTTAACAATGTTCCCACGTTAGATATTGGGTGCAGGTAATTGTTCTTCAATAGCCTGCACTCAATAGTAAGGATAGGGCTGAAAAGATATATAAACTGGTGTCAGCCTATATTCAATGTCTTCTTTTTACCAACCGATTGATGCCTGATTGCTGGAGAATTGCTAATTGATTACTTCTTCATTCCAACCCCCTAAGTAAGTGTTACCTTCTTGTTTGTTATTTGTACTATCTGCTGTGTTCACCTATCTATGGAATAAATATACTTTATTATATCTAAGCCACGTTCAGTTCAACCCAGTTATTTGGTGTATATTATATCCTGTCATAAGTTACCATGACAAATATGTCCTGGTTCCTTTTATTGTTTTTAGTTAGGGAACATGCCCTAAGTATCTAGAGCCCAGCTTACAGACTAAACCCGTTAGACGTATCTTAAATGCAAGCTACATTCAGGACAGAAGGAGATTTCACAGCTTTCTATCAAATGTCTCAGTAGAAGGAGAGTAGATAGCTCTGTATCAAAGGTCCCTGTAGATGGAAGGCATTCTGAAATCAGGACAGAGATACTCAGAGAATCACCTCACTCCAGGGGAATGAGTGAGAGATGCATAGGATAGAATATTAAGAAGAGTGGTACTGTACGTACCTAGGGTATTAGTGAGAACTACCAGGGAAGAATAACAAGCAACCATATTATTTGTAACAAGTGATGTTCAATGTGAATTTGTATTATTTGTGGAGCTATTATTAACGGAAGTACATAAAGCTCCTTGTTTTTATAACAAAAGTTAACGGCACCCTGTAAGGGATGTGTGCAGAGGTATGCAATAGAGACTGTTTATAAGGTGAAATTAAAACAAGGCTTTATTGCCTGTTCCTTTTAAACAATTCGGCAAACAAAAATAGACATAAAATAATAAATACCTATCCCTGTGTAAGGGCTAACTTACTTCCCCCAGTCCTTCTCTGCAAGGCTGGGGGGGAAAGCCCCTTACCCACTTACCACCCCAAAGTCTCAGCGGTACCTTAACGCAGGTGGCAGTTCGGGTCAGTGGTGTCCGGGTAGGTTCTGCTTGAGGGTCCAGGCATAGAGGTCTGGTCACCTTGTGTCTTTTTCTTAGGACACAGCCCTCCTTTTCCTAATGTCAGCTCCCTTGTGAGATAAGGAATCTCTTTCCTGTGTCTCACATGACACACTTTCACAGAGCTCTCATTAGGCAGGTGTGGTCTGGTCAATTGCCTGGCTACACTTAACCAGCTCCCTGCTGGATTTAGAGGCAGATTCTTCAACAGGGATAAGTCCCTATTACACACCCTTTATTCAACTATTTGCATTTAGCCCGGCCCTGCACGGATCCAGTCCCCTGACATGTATGAAAGGCTGAGCACCACCAACATATACCCTAAGGGGCTTATTCAGGTAGCTTTGATAAGTAACTCATTGAGCATTTTGAGCACTTCTCGTATGAGTTGGCACAGGTAGCTATTCAGGAAGCTTCAATAACGTGCCAAATGCGCTCTAGAAGCGCTTTTCCCCAATCAGCAGCTGTCCCGCTCTGACAAACCGTTCAGGAGCTCAAAAAATGCTGAAACTCGCATTTTTTGAGATATCAAGTAATTCAGCTAGTTTTGATAATCGCACCGCGGCTGCAAGTCGCAGGCAACTCGCAGTTTCTCATCTCGCTACCACAAGGGTGGCGAGGTGGGATCCGCGATGTGAAACAGAAGAAAAAAAATATTTTTGCTGCATCGGGTTGAAGCCGGGAGCTTCCGGAGCTGATCCGCATTAATATCAGCTCCGGAGAAGGTGCGTTTACATGCAGCTTCGTTAATTTAGCGGCTAACCGCTAAGGTAATGAAGGGGTTAAATTCCAGTGCCGTTTATTGGGGGTAGTGGGGGTGGGTGAAGGTGGTATTTGGCCCGTGGTGGGTGTGTATGCCTATCGGGTGGGTTGCGGGAGGAGTTAACCCCTTTCTTATTTTAGTGGCTACTACCGCTCAATATGGGCATGGATTGCCACAGTGGCAATGAATGGGCAATCTAAAAAAAAAGACCAAAATAAAACACATTACATTTAAATAAAAAGAAGCATTGGACAATACCCAGAAAGGGGCATAGATAAGCACATTGCCAGTCAATGGGCAACCTAAAGAAAGAATACGCAATTAAATAAAAGCCAATCAGTGTCTTTCTTACCATTGCCGAAATTCACCCTGCGAATCCTACTACAGCAACATCTCTTGACCCTCAACACAATGCTTAACAGCCTGATGTGCAGAAGTCCATGGTCCTCTGTTGATTTAAGAGATGTCTCCGGTAAGTTCTTGAGTACTTCCTTCTTTCTTTTTTCTTTTATTTTCTATAATCCAAGGGGGCCCGGAGATGTTGCTTTGACGTCTTCTTGGGCTACAATGAAATGGGACAGGCTTTATATAAGGCCTGTGATGTCACATTTGAGTGTCAAATGGTACAACCCCAATCCGATTGGTTGGTGTACCATGGGACAACTTCCTTTTTTTTTTTTACGGATGTGAAGTCATCAAAAAGGGAGGGAATGCAGCCAATTCGGATTATATGCTTCCCTCCCTTTAAGATGACATCACTTCAGCAACAACAACAAAAATGGAAACCATTACATGGTATACCAATCCGATTGGTGGGTATACCATGTGATGCCTTTCCGCTTTTAGAGTAATGTGACATCATCAAAAAGGGAGGGAGGCATGCTACCTGATCAGCTATGTTCCCTCTCTTTTTGATGACGTCAAAAGGAAAGGCATCACATGGTATATACACCAATCCGATTGGTGGGTATACCATGTGATGGCTTCCATTTTTTATTTATTTTTTGCTGAAATGTCGTCATCTTAAAGGGAGGAAAGCATATGCTACCTGATTGGCTGGCTTCCCTCCTTTTTTGATGACATCACATCCTTAAAAAAATGGAAGCTGTCACATGGTAAACCAACCACTCGGATTGTGGGCGTACCATTTGACACTCAAATGTGATGTCACAGGCCTTATATAAGGCCCTCTCCTGTCTTATTGGAGGCCAAGATGTCGGAGTAACATCTCCGGGCCCCTTTGGATTATAAAGAAGAGAAGAAAAGAACGAAACAATTCACCGGAGACTCCTCTTCAATCAACAGATGATCATGGACTTCTGCGCATCAGGCTGTTGAGCACTGCATTGAGGGTCAAGAGATGGTGCCGGAGTAAGACGGAGGTGAATACAGCAATGGTAAGAAACACATTGATTGGCTTTTATTTAATTGTGTTGTTTTTTTTTAGGTTGTCCATTGACTTGCAATGTGCTTATGTATGCCCTCTTCTGGGTATAGATAAGCACAGTGACAATCAATGCATTTTCTTTGGCAAATGCTTGTTTTTATTTAATTGTTATGTATTGTATTTGTCTTAATGTTTTTTTTTAGCTTGCCAATTCATTTCCATTGTTGCAGTCCACAGACCACGGTCACAATCAATGGCTTTATTGTCCAATGCTTGTTTTTATTTAAATGTCTTGTTTTATTTTGTGGCTCTTTTTTTTAGATTGTCTATTCATTGTCATTGTGGCAATCCATGCCCATATTCTGGACATGGTTTACCACAGTCACAATCAATGGGTTAATTGGCAAGTGAATTTATTGTACTATTATGCCAATGTTATTTTATTGTGTATTTCTTTTGTTTTAGAAACAAATGGGCAAACATGCTATTATATACAAGAGGAAACTGTGCACCAGATTGTGTTGTGAATTGTGACACTTATGTACCAAAGTCTTGGAGAAACTTGCAAAAATAACATGATAGTGCTCACAATAATAAAGTGCACCAAGGTTTAATAAATTACAAGTCAGTGACTGTGCAAACAATATAAAAATAACCCCATACAACAATGGGAGGGAGCCTGCTGCTGATCAAAAATAGATGGCTCGCATCCTAGATGACATGAAAAGAAAAAAGACAATGCACAACTCTCGTAGCGTAATAATCTAAATATATTGTGATAATAAAAAAGTGGTATTATATGCACGTAAAAAAAATCCAATTTTTAAAACAGGGTGTGTTTGTGGCACATGTTACCACTGTAGCTTTCAACTGGTCTCAGTTCGGCAACCCGCCTCCGCCGTCGCTCCAGTCCCAGCCAGGTAGGTGAGGGCGTCCTTGTGTCAGGGCGCTTCGATGTCCACAGACTCACTCCCATGGCTGTATCCACTTCCACAGCGGAGGTGACTTCCCCAACAAGGAATCCAAGAAGTTCGGTTGAACTAACGGAATAGTAACGGTCCCTCACTGCTGGCTATGGGGCTCAGTACCCACAATGTAAGCCGTTCGCTTTCGGAGTCCTGAAGCGTAGCCACTGACATCACCAGATCGCGCTGCACTAAGGCGACTAGCTAGCGCTGACTCAGAAGGCTTATCGCAGGCTCCAATGTAGCAGAACACAGTGAAATGGAACAAAAAGCCATTGTTGCTCAATACAATTAACACTGTAGATCAAGTCTACTTCTTCAGGGATAATAAAATGCACAAATACAGATGGCTCCTTCCCTCTACATGTCTGCCGTGTGCTATTCTGCTGTTTTTTCATTTCTACCAAAGAATCTATGGGACATCACACCCGAGAAGCCTCAACGGTGTGAGCCCAAAGGGCAGCCAGAGGGCATTGCTGTTTGCTGCCATTCGCCGCTGTTACAGCTGCTCGATTAATTGGGGTGGGTAAAGTATTTCAGATGTATATCGAAGCTTTTCCATCTTTACACTTTACCCTGCTCTCACAGCTCTACCTCCGGACAACTCCACTCACATCTTCCCAAACTCCAACTCCTTCTATTAACAAGCAGCTATCCGAAACGCACCAACCTTGTGATCTCGCTGTACCTTATGTTTCCACTTACCCTTCCTTATAGATTGTAAGCTCCTTGGGGCAGTGCCCTCTTTACCTACTGTTACAATGTGTGTTTATGTCCGTTACGTATTGTTCTTTCGTCCTTTATTTGATTTTGCCTACACCATAGTAGTTTTAAATGCATTAAGAAGACAAGGTGTTGAAGAAACGTACATTGATATTATAAGGAAAATTTACGAGAATGCCATATCAACCTTTAGATTACATGAAGATAAGAGCAACATTAGGATCAGCAAGGGAGTTCAACAGGAGAACACAATGTCACCAAAGCTTTTTACAGAAACACTTGAAGAATTGTTAAAGACATTGAATTGGGAATAAAAAAGAATCGAAATCAACTGGGAATACCTGTCACCAAAGAAGAAAGTGGGCCTCCATATGAATCTCAGCAAGACCTCCCTCCCTTTCATGGACCTGACGCAGAACTCTCTGTATGTCGGTAAAGTGCAAAGTATTCAAAATTGGGAGAAAGTGTATATTCTAGCAGTTATGGAAACCAAAAAAGGAGATTAATGTCTGTACACCATACTAAAGACATTTAATCACATGTATACAGAGATGGATTCCATACCCACATCTAACGATCAAGATAGGATGTCATTGCACTATTCATCTAGTAGCCGCGCGGCCCCGAGTCCTCGCGATTGCCTCCCGGATTCCTGCAGCCCCAGCGATCTGTGCACTTGGCTGCAGGAGATTGGGGAGGCAATGGGGAGGCGTGGCGGAGGCTTCACGAACGTGTCACAAAGCTGGTTCGCCCTCATTGGCTGAACCAGCTCACTTCACGCGTCAGCCACCTGAGAAGACAAATTTTCTTGTCTTCACAAAATGCTGCAGCGTCAACGCGCTACATCGCCGCCAGGCGCGCAGGGACTTGGCTACAGTAAGTGCAATAGCCAAACAGGGAAGAGCGCATGACTTGAGCGCGTAGCGACTCTGCTAGTATAATCTCAGCCTAATACTGCAGGAGATCATACCAAAGACTGTGGATATTGGATAAAGTGTAACAAGCTGTTCAGGCTGCAACTTGAGCGTCCTCTGTGACGCATGTATGTTTGGTTTCCCTGCTGCTAGACAACGTCGGCTGTGCTGCATGAGGATGGAGTGAAGTCATCGCAAATGCGCAGGACCTCGCGCACGTGCAATGGGGACCTAACGCATGTTCATAGAGGACCTTGTGCACGTGTGACGTCACGGCTATGGGGCCAGCTTCGATCAGCTCCAGCAGCAGTTCTGCATTGTTTCTGCACTGTAGATTGGTGATGGGTCACAGCTGAGGAGTATTCCAGGGGTATTTAAGGGAGTACATAAGGGTACAAGCATTACACGGGTGGCAGCTATCTGAGAAAGGGGCTATAAGCATGGAGTAAAGTCTCAGCAATCTTTTTTGCAACTACAGTAAAACTGTGTGCCTCCATCTTTTGTGTGTTATACTATGGGTATGCACTCAGTTGGAACATTGGGGCATTGATGGGTTAGTCTGCCCCAGGACTTTTATACTGTTTCCCTTTTTGAAGTGAAACTTCTTTAGTGGCACCTCTGATGGGATAAAACTGGATAGATGGGGGGGCGAAATGTGAAACGGAAGTGACGTCACGTAATGGACGCCGCTCCACTCACACGCCCCCCCCTGTCACATATGGCGCCGCTCCTAATCGCCGCTGCACCCATCACCCTCCCACACACCCACACCTAGTTGCTCACATGCGGCGGCGATAGCCGCCGCTCCTAACTGCCACGGCGCCGCTGTTCCGCCGCCCGCTGCCATGCCGCGCGCCACGCATGCGCAGAAGTGGCTGGCAGTGGTGCCGTTCCCCGCCCACTGCCATGCCGCGCACCACGCATGCGCAGAAGTGGCTGGCAGCGACGCCTGGGAATAGGGTGGTTTGAGCGCGCCGCCGGGGGGGGTGGGGAAGGGGGGAGCTTGAGCGCGCCGCCGGGTTGTGGGGAAGGGGGGAGCTTGAGCACGCCGCCGGGTTGTGGGGAAGGGGGGAGCTTGAGTGCGCCGCCGGGGGGTGGGGAAGGGGGGAGCTTGAGCGCGCCGCCGGGGGGTGGGGGGGTATCTGCTCAGAAGACTCAGACTGAGCCCCCCGGGTCCGCAGCTCCGTCGGGGGTGGGGGGAGTCAGGAGAGAGGGGGCAGGACACAGACAGAGAGACATACGGTACACACAGAGAGATACACATACACTGACAGACACACACACACTGACATACACACATTGACTGACACACACATTGACTGACACATACACACAATGACACACACACACTTACTCTGACACACACACACACACACTGACTGACACACACACACACACACACTTACTCTGACGCACGCACACACTCTGACGCACGCGCACACACTGACGCACGCACGCGCACACACTGACGCACGCACGCGCACACACTGACACACATTGACACACGCACGCACACCCCAGTGATGTACCGAACACCGCCCCTGAATGATGTGCCTATTCCTTCCCCCCCACTTTGAGCTCCCCCACCCGCTCAACATTCATGATGCTGGTACTGCTGCCAATAAACACATACACACACACACTGACGCATGCACACTTTGACGCACGCACACTTTGACGCACGCGCACGCACACTGACTGTCACACATACGCACACACACTGACTGACACACATAAGCACGCACACTGACTGACACACACACATACACTCACTGACCGACACAGAGAGACATTCACACAACACAGAGAGAGAGAGACATACACTGACACACACACACACACACACAATGACTGACACAAATACACACACTGACCGGTACAGATACATACACTGACCGGCACAGATACATACACTGACTGACACACACACAAACAAACACATACATACTCACTGACTGACACACTGATACATGTGTGCCGAGCACGCGCGTTATAAGTCAATTTCTGTGACAAAAGTCAAAGAAGTTTCACTTACTATGCGCGTGCACAGCACACACAGCTTTTTTTTTAGCAATTGGTGTGCCTCTACCTATCGCTATACTGTTACTTAGATTTGTTTGATTGAATATGGTGTCAGTCACATACTTTAACCTATAGAACATGCCACTGTCATTAGTTTCCTTTGGTATTAGGAGTGTCCCTTTAAACTAAAGGTAGGTTTCAAAAGAGAAGGCTTTTCAAATTAAATGGGTCTCTACTGTTCACATTTAGAGCGTTCATATTTATCCAGATGTGATATTCGCAACATTCAATAGAGTCATAACCGTGTGTTTCAATCCACCATTAAGCTTTAGCATGACGTCTTGGTCAAAAAAATAAATAATATTCCCAGCCTTTTAATACTGAAATAGCTATTATTGTTTTAGTCAGGGGTGCCCAAACTTTGTTTTGCTGTGCCCCCACCCTGCTGGCTTTCCTACTTGGTGCGCCCCCCCTCATTCCCCCGCACAGCGTCAAATGAAGCCGCGGGGTCGTGTCACATCACATGACCTGCGACGTCATTTGATGTCACATTACTGTGATGACCGGGACGTCACATAACCCCGCGGCGTCATATGATGCCTCATTGCCATGGTCACGCGTCCTGGAGCCAGCTGAATCACGGTAATTGGAGTGTTGCAGGGGCCACACGCGATCCCCCCCGCATTTCATTTAATGCCTTGGGGAAGAGCACGGGACCTCTGCAACCGCCGACCAACCCCCCCCCCCCCCCAAAAAAAAATTCTCTGGCACCACATAATGGGGCCTGTATTGCAGGAGGTAGGGGGTCTCAGAGGCTGAAATTAATGCAGTTCAGCTCAGGAGACCCCCTGTTCATGTACACTATTATCAAAATCCCAATAACAATTTATTTTTTCATTGCCCAGTGATTGCCAATGTATTTATGTATGCCCCTTTAGATCTATACATACACACAGTGACAATCAATGCTTTTTGGGGGCAAATGCTTAGTTGTATTTCTTTTAAATGTATTTTGGTTCTTTGCTTTTAAATATTTATGCTATATATTTTGTGTTTTGATTTTGAATTAGGGCTTTTTTGTTGTATTTTCAATTGTTTATTTCTGGCTTTTTTTGGTGTTTGCTTTTTAATTGTGGTTTATTTTTGTTCTTTTGATTTTTAATAATGGTGTTTATTTGGAATTTTCATTGGTGTTTATTTGGTAGTTGCTTTATTGATTGATGGTAATTTTATTGTGTGTACATGTTTATTGTTGTTTTATTTGGTGATTGTTTTGATTGAATTGGATATTGTTGGTGGTTGTTTATTTTTTAGGTTGACCATTGACTGTCATAGTGTTAAATCATGCCCATATTATATGGGCATGATGTACCACTTACCAATCAATTGGTTTATTGGCATTTCTTAATGTGTTGATTTTACGATGTAATGTATTTGATTTTAGGCCTGGTTTTCTTTTCTTCCCCATTTATTGCTATAGTGGCAAAGTATGCCCATATTATATGGGCATGCTTTAACACTGTGCCCATCAATGGGTAGCGGGATGGCGGGTGGGGGTGGTGTCCCCTGTTTGCATGGGTGAGTAGTGGGGGAGGGTGGGTTAACCCCTTAATTACTATAGCGGTTATTAACCGCTAAGGTGATTAAGGGGTTAGGGGCCATTAGATTGTAATTTTTTATTACATTGTTTCTGGCAACAAGGACACGGACGGTGATGAGGATGAGGACGGCCTTCATCCTGGCAGGGGTAAGTGCAAGTTTTATTTACTTGATGCTGCTGGTTGATGTTTTATTTTAAATGGGCAAATGCACTATTATCTATATCTGGATAATAGTAATTTTGCCCATTACTGTACTGTATGTGTTGGGGGGCTGGGGGGGGTTCTTTATAGCAGTGTGTTGCACTTTTAATTTTTTCGGCAAAGGATTGGTACTGCAGGCCAGTTGGGACCCCCAGACACCCACGGGGACCACCTGAGGACCCCAAGACAACTGTGGGGCCCCTGGACACCAGCGGGACCACCTGGAGGCCCACGGACATCCGAGGGGATCACCTGAGGACCCTCTGACCCCCAAACACCCACAGGAACCACCCAAGGACCCCCAGACACCCACTGGGACCACCCAAGGACCCCCGCCGGCCTCTTCTATTAATGCTGTGCAGGAAAGAAATAAAATGCTTTTATGCATGTCTCCATCTCTTTTGCACCAGCCTTAGCTGGTGAAAAGAAATGGTGAGCTTTTATAGTATGATGACGTTATCACTGCTTTGTGAATAGCAGTTAATGGCAAAAAACGGCGGGTTTGCCATTTTTTGGCCCATTGTACGACTTTTTTTTACTGACTGTTTATGGGTGATAAAAAGCCATTATAGCACGATACTGCTCTGTTATCACTGCTTTGTGAACAGCAGAGCAGGCAGTAGTGCGCTATAAAGGCATCTTATGCACTTTAAACCACCTACAGTATCACATATTTGTGAATCGGCCCCAGTGACATAGGAATGAAACTTCAGAAACTGTCTCTAAATTGTTTCTGTGTGTAAAGTTTGTGCCTGCGTTATGGTTAGTTGGGCACCAAAACAAATTTCATTGTGGCCTGTAAAATATTTGTTTACAGTAAAGAAAGTGTGCTCCTGAGTTCACAATCTCCTCAGTGAATAATTGCTCTACAATGCATTGCTGACCCTTCTGGCACTCAAAGGGTTATTTACTGAGAATGCAGATTGAATCATATTTAAAGGGGCAGTCCCTCCTAGGACCAAAGTTAACTAATGGAATGTTTAATAGCTTAAATGTAGTTGTTAACACCTATTTTACAGTACTTTTTATCTAATCTTTTAAAGTTAATCCATCCATGTCACGAACGGCACACCTATGAGCATGTGACTTGTTTATGTGACAAGGTTTAATAGACACAGCCATCCAACTGGCAACTTTATCTCTCTGCAGGGTCCTTCAAATGTATAATGTCTCCCCTCAGTCTGCCACTATATATATATATATATGAGAAAAAGAAGTGCAAGCTCCATAGATTGATTCTATATCTGATGAAGTCACGATACGTGATGAAACACGTCATTACGTAGCGTCGCATGCACTGACGTCACCATACGGCAGCCCACAAGGAAATCCCTGCACGTTTACAACAGTTATTCCCTGACGGTTTCCGGATATACTCTCCATAGCGGGAGGCAGGACGCCCCTCCAACCCGATACAAGCAGCGTGTGGTGTGCAGTAGTTCCAGTAGTGCACTGGTATAATGCATACTAGCCCTATATTCATCTTATATCTGATTGAGAATATTATTCAACTGGGACTGTTGTCTACTACGGATAGTGACAAAACTGTTACTGAGAATTTATCTCACAAATGCTGTTTTAATTCTATCCTCTTCTGAGTGCAAGTCCAAGAGTGGAAACAATGGTGGATTCGGCGCAACTGCGCATGTCTGGATCAGAGAGACTCCTGAATATCTTCAAACAACTTTATTGATGATGCACACAAGGGCTAACACCGCATTCTCCCCCTCTACGCGTTTCACCCTCACAGATAGGGCTTCGTCTTGGAGTCCAAGAGTCCCTTTTTTTTTTGTACTATTACATTTTCCCATACAGTATCACGCTTTGGAGCTTGCGCTTCTTTTTCTGTTTTTTTCTTTTAGGTATCCTTGATGTGGCAACATCAATATTGAAGCTGCAATCTGCTCCAGTCTGGATTTACAATTACAGTTTGACATTGGACTTTACCTCAGCAATTCGTCAATTGGTTTGAATATTTGTTTAATTATTGATTTGATGATATTATATTGTATGTGTGTGCAATATCATATGCCACCCTATGACCATTGAGGTATATACCGTAGATATTTTGTTAACCCTTTAGTTAACCCTTTCGCCAAAGCGTATAAGCCTGTGAGCCACTTTCAAGGCATGACCATAATATCGCAGGTCCTAACACTAACTGATTAAAATCCTTATTTACCTCTATAATTAGAGGAAGGATGGCCCTGGCATTGAACCTGTCGCAACCAGCTGCATGAAAAGAAAACCTACTTACCTGGACAGTGGGGAGGGGCGAGCTTTAAACCCTGGGTGGGAGGAGCCACTAACCTCCAAAACAGCTGAGACCAGCTGGACAAAGTTACCAAACACACAGATACCCAGCAAGCTCTCAGAAACCCCCCAAAATTACCAATATATATATGTGTGTATGTGTCATAAGGAGTGCTACCGGGCGTGGCTAATTGTATAAAACAAGAAACAAAGAAGTGCAGAGCAACATCCAATGTGACTAAAATACACAGTGAAATACCTATATATCTCTTGAAAAAATGGTCATTTAGTTAATCTTTTGGCCAAAGCGTATAAGCCTGCTTGCGCTTCTTTTTCTCTTTTTTTCTTTTAAGTATCCTTGATGTGGCAACATCAATATTGAAGCTGCAATCTGCTCCAGTCTGGATTTACTATTACAGTTTGACATTGGACTTTACCTCAGCAATTCGTCAATTGGTTTGAATATTTGTTTTAATTATTGATTTGATTATATTATATGGTATGGGTGTGCAATATCATAGGCTACCCTATGACCATTGAGGTATATACCATATTCTGGTCCTCTATACATCTTATTATTGGGTAAAAATATTATATAGCCTTTTTATCTTACACATATTAAGGTGCATATTTTTAGCGCTACTTTATTGTTTGTGTTTGTTTATATATATATATATATACACAGTATATATATATATATATATATATATATATATATATATATATATATATATATATATATACATATATATATATACATCTTTACTTCGCAGCCACCACCAAAAATGAAAATCAAATTGTACTTGCAGGGTTTTTGGTCCCTGTTTACTAAGAAAAATATGTAATTAACACGCAAAAATCTATTGTAGCAAAACGTGTCCGAAAATGCAATGAATCTCTTCAAAGCATGCAAAGTTCAATTAGAGTCCAAAATACAGTACTTATTAAATTTTAGATTTAATATACAAAAATAGTACTGCTGCGGCCAAGTTTATTCGAGCATTTGCCCGTTCTTGGCCGCAGCAGTAGCCTGGCGCGCGCCCGAGAGTGACGGGCGCGCGCCGAAGCAGCGGAAGAGCGCCCTCCGATCGGGGCGCTCTCCCTACCGCTGCCGGGTCCGCCGGGTCCCCTGGAACCCCCTGCCGCTGTCCCGCGATCGCGGGACACCAGGGCTCCCTCGGGGAGCCCCTGGACGCGCGTGCAGGGGGCGCACGCTCCCGAAGACGCGTGACCGCGCGTCTATGACGCGCGGCACGCCGAGGGGCGGCCACTAGCAAGCCGGTAAATCTCCCGGCTTGCGGTACCGGCCACACTTTAATAAAGTGTGTCGGTAGTGTAGAGTGCTTAGATTACAGAAAAAGAATATTACTAGAAAGCATATGCTGCAACATATGCAGACAGTATCATAATAAAAAGGGAAAAAATAGAAAATCTAACTTCCGATAACATTCATCAGATTCCACAAAGGGTCGTGAGTTGAAAATATGAGATTATAGGGCCTACGCTATAAGCGTTGATAAGCCACTTATTAAGCACTTATCAGGCAAAATGCCTACTGCTATTCAGTAAGCCTCGATAAGTGGGCGATAAAGGCATGACATTTCAACTGTCATAAAAAAAATGTAAGGCATCCACTCTTGGCTTTGATTATAGCCTTGCAGACCTCTGTAGTTGCAAAAGCTTCCTCTGGCAATCAATGGCACATGTTCTGCCTCTCAATACTAGCCTTGTACTCAATACTAGCAACCTAGCCTTGTACTCAGTCATTGGAGCAGTGCCCTCACACCCTCCTCCTGGGATTGGCATGCTGGCCTTTAAGTACTGCATTCCCACAATCCTCTTGGCCAAGCATAATCCTTCTCTGGACGTTCTGTTTCTGCCACATGCCGCCTGACTTGTCTCCTTGTGTACTAACCTCTCTAGTTCTCATCTCTAGTTCCTGAGTTCCTGAGGCCTGCTGCTAGTCTTCATGCAGGGGCCTGTATTTCCTGAGTATCCTGAGGCTTGCTACTACTCTCCACGTAGAGGCCTGTGTTTCCTGCTTTCCTGAGGCCTGCTGCTAGTTCCACGCAGAGGCCTGTTCCTGACTCCTGTGCTGAAGCGTTGTTTAGCCAGCACTGTTTCCTGGTACCTGCTGCATTCTCCCCTAGCAGAAGTTACCCTTCGTTTCCTGAAGCCTGCTGCTATTCTCCACGCGGAGGCCTGCTTTGGAATTCTGTGCTGAAGCGTTGGTTTTCCCTGACGCTGCCCCGCGGTGTACTTCGGCCAGCCTGCTGTCTCCCCCTGCTGAGACCGGCGTCATGGGCCGAGCCCGCTACTCACGCAGAGGCCACCCCCGCCCTCACGCTCCTAAGCTGAAGCAGGTAACTCCTGACTACCTGTTGCCGAACTTCTGCTTGAATAACGACGATGCTGCCTTCTCCAATCCTGACCCTGCTATGTACGACTACGAACTGCGCACACCGGATCAGTCTGCACGGACTAAGGTCAGTGATTATATAACCCCACCTCAGCCCCGCGGTCTGGTCCCGGTTTGTGGTGAGCACAATCGGAACAAAAAATTGCCGGGTGACCGGCGATAAGCCACTTATCCGCAGGTTCTGAAACTCGTGCAATTCTAGTTGCCGTGATTAGGTTATCGAGGCCTACCGCGGCTCTAGAATGTCGAGTTGCTCCCAAAATCCTCATACCAGGAAAAGTTGGCGTGAGGCTGGTGAGAAGCTGCTGAGAGGCGGAGAAACAGGACATAGAAAAAAAATGCTTTTTTCCTACATCGGATTGATGCTGGGGGTCTCTGGAGCTGATATCAATTAATATGGATTATTTTTGTTAAATAAATCATGACACAGTGTAATATGTCATGTGTTGTTGTTCATCTGAGGTTGTATTTACCTAATTTTAAGACCTGCTAAGGAACAGATGATTGTTATTATGTCCTGATATGTAAAACCATATAATTCAAAGAGGTTGTACTTTCTCTTTCACACAACAGTGTATATATTTATATATAAATATATATATTATATTATATATAAAAATATATATCCAGAGACCCCCAGCATCAATCCAATGTAGAAAAAAAGCATTTTTTTTCTATGTCCTGTATATATATATATATATATATACAGTGCTTGACAAATCACCCAAAAATCTACTCGCCGAACAAAAAAATCTACTCGCCATCTAGTCCCGCCATAGTCCCGCCCTAGTCCCACCCCCAACCCCACCCCGGTGCCGCCTCCAACCCGGACCCTAGTCCCGCTTTAAAAAAAATACATAAATAAAATAAATTAAATAAATTCCTAGTAAGAACATTCGTTTTTGACATACGTTTATTTATTGTATTACATTATACTACAATTAGTCCTTGTTAGGTGTGTGTGTATGTGTGTGTGTGTAAATGTCGGATCTAGAAAAAAATCCAGATGTGAATGACTCGTTTCCTGAACCCCATAACTAGTGTCTGGATGCCCCCACTTCCCAATATTTAAAGCAGCAATTCCGCCTGGGATCTTACCTGATCCGCAGTCCCTCAATGTCCAGGTACTCTCATTCCCGCAATGTTATACATTGGAGGGGAGGTGTTCCCTACCTGTCTTCTGGGTTAGGGGGATTCCGATGTCTTCCGTGTGAAGCTTGAGTCAGATCTGGAAAAAGGCAGTATATGTTATTTCGGTGTAGGTATAGGGCAGTTAAGATATACAGGGTGAATAAGATATCCAGATTCAGAGTGTGAGACAGAGAGAGAATGGGTGAAAGACAGAGAGAGTGTGGGAGAGAGACAGAGAGAGGGTGGGTGAGACAGAGAGAGTCTGGTGAGAGACAGAGAGAGTGTGACAGAGAGAGTGTGAGAGAGAGAGAGAGGGTGACAGAGAGAGAGGGTGAGAGAGAGGGTGAGAGAGAGAGGGTGAGAGAGAGAGGGTGGGAGAGAGACAGAGAGGGTGAGAGAGACAGAGAGAGGGTGAGAGAGAGAGGGTGAGAGAGAGACAGAGAGTGTGAGAGAGAGACAGAGAGAGGGTGAGAGAGAGGGACAGAGAGAGGGTGAGAGAGACAGAGAGAGGGTGAGAGAGACAGAGAGATGGTGAGAAAGACAGAGGGAGGGTGAGAGAGAAAGAGAGGGTGTGAGAGAGAGAGAGAGAGAGAGAGGGGGGGTGAGAGAGAGAGGGTGAGAGAGAGAGGGTGAGAGAGAGAAGGTGAGAGAGAGAGGGTGCGAGAGACAGAGAGAGGGTGAGAGAGAGAGAGAGAGAGAGAGAGAGAGAGAGGGAGAGAGAGAGAGAGAGAGAGAGAGACAGAGGGAGAGAGAGCGGGTGAGAGAGACAGAGAGAGGGTGAGAGAGAAAGACAGAGTGTGAGAGAGAGAGGGAGTGAGAGAGAGGGTGAGAGAGAGAGGGTGAGAGAGACAGAGAGAGGTTGAGAGACAGAGAGAGGGTGAGACACACAGAGAGAGGGCGAGAGAGACAGAGAGAGGGTGAGAAAGACAGAGAGAAGATGAGAGAGACAGAGAGAGGGTGAGAGAGAGGGTGAGATAGAGAGACAGAGGGTGAGAAAGGGTGAGAGACAGAGAGAGGGTGAGAGAGAGAGGGTGAGAGAGAGGGTGTGAGAGAGAGGGTGAGAGAGAGAGAGTGAGAGAGACAGAGAGAGGTTGATAGAGACAGAGAGAGAGACAGAGGGAGACAGAGAGAGACAGAGAGACAGAGAAAGGGTGAGAGAGAGAGTGAGAGAGAGTGAGAGAGAGGGTGATAGAGACAGAGAGAGGGTGAGAGAGAGGGTAAGAGAGGTGAGAGAGAGAGACAGTGAGAGAGAGTGAGAGAGAGGGTGAGAGAGACAGAGAGAGTGTGAGAGAGAGAGACAGAGAGAGAGAGACAGAGGGAAACAGAGAGAGACAGAGAGAGACAGAGAAAGGGTGAGAGAGAGAGAGGGTGAGAGAGAGACAGAGAGAGGGTGAGAGAGACAGAAAGAGAGGGACAGAGAGAGAGAGAGAGAGAGAGACAGAGAGAGGGTGAGAGAGGCAGAGAGAGAGAGTGTCAGAGAGTGACCGAGAGAGAGAGGGAGCCCGCTAGGAGCGACAGTATATTGTCGGCTGGCGACATGCCAAGCAGCCACGCTGTTTTTAATTAATTCCCCTGCTCGCGCTAAAACACACCAAAAAAAAAATCACCCTTCCTGATTGGATGACACTTGCTGGCCTGCTGCCAGGATTTTTTTGGCAGGCAGCCAGGCTCTATGTGAGCCCGCGCTGTGACGTGGCCCCTCCCTTTGGATCCTGCTGCAAGTACGCCTCATGCCTCCCTTCCTAACACCCGAGGGCCACCGCCGGCCTATAGTATCATTGCTGTGCATATATGTACTGTATGTTAGGGGGGTATAGGGGTTGTTGGTGTAATATCTATATATCTATATATATGTAACAGATTTTCTGACCTGTCTGATCCACCCAATCTCACATTGGCCCCTGTGGTCTAACCGGTCCCCATTACATGGTAGTGTCTGGTGGTGCACCTGTTGGCAACAGGACTCCTGAGTCTCCCGCATAATGGTGTTAGAGGAATGTCAACCCAGACAGGCAGCTGAGGTAGTGTTCGTGAGTCCTATCTACATACAGTGCAGCTCCTCATCAGGATCTCTCCGTCTGCAAGGAGATGGTTCTGATGAGGAACTCCTTCCTGGTGGTGCCTTCCGCTGGAGAGTAACTTCAGTCTCACACAGTGGAGTTGATTTAGAACTGGACATCTTTATTGCAGTTAGTATGGGCAAGATGCCCTTCACAGCCAGCAACTCAGCCGCTCATCTTGGCTGGTACTTCCCTTTGAAAGGTCTCCTCTCTTTAATGAAGTGGAATCACCTCTCCCCTCAGGGAGATCACCTCCTGTTATGGAAAGAGAAATACCCGGGCGCTACCTGTAAGTATAATAAGTACGGGATATGTGTATAATAACAACCTTAAAAGTTCGTAAGGTATCCCTCCGCTTCTTTGTCTCCTCCTGTGACTCAAACAACCCCAAAAAAGGATCTACCCGGGATCCTTAATGAAATAGGGAAACAAGAGAAAGAGATGGGGGAGCACAGGTGGAAGGGTGAAATGGGACAAAATATAGTTCAGGTTTGTTGAACCCTGAAACAATGGGGTTTTGAAGTGTGTATTAAATCTTAGCACTCACACGGCCTTGTGCAAATGCTGTCGCATCAAGGTATCTTTTTGTCTTCTCCTCTCTGTCTTGTGGAGTAGTTCTTCACTCTGCGTCTGCGGACTTCTTCTCCTTCTTCTTTGGTGTAGTATCACCCTCGGGATAAACGAATAAATATATGAGCAGAATACATTAACAGTATTATAATGTCCCAAGGGATACAAACAGGGTTTAGATATACTACAAACAGTGACACGGGCAGGTGTGAGTGCACTCTTTGGGGAGGCTTCTTTGGACTCCAGAAAACGATTCAGCCTCTCCAATAGAGTTTAGGGGGTCTGTAATAAAACCCAAAAATAAGTAATGCAATTCGAGGTTTATAATAGGGTACTACTACTCACACGGCCAAGTGTGAGCACACACTTGGAATGGTATCTTTGTTGCTCCTCCTGTAGCAACAAAGATACCATTCCAAGTGTGTGTGGCACTGTACTAGAAACAGACCCCACTATCCCCTGTACCTAATAATAGTGCCTGGGGTCCGGTTTCTTCACTTCCCGGCCAGCCACGTCTGTTACAGTCACACTGTACTCCCGAGGTGGCCCATTCTCTGGCCTATACACTGCCTTGTGCTTGTATATGCTGCGCCCTATAGTCCATACCCTCATGAGCTGGGAAATTCTCTCTTCTGCTCGTCGCCCAGAAAGGTCGCCCCCTTTGTTAACGATATACATTTCTATGGTCTCCCTTAACCACCCATCCCTCTGGTCCTCTATTTCCTGCATGAGGGGTTCAGGGACGTAGGGGTATTCCAGTCCATGGGAGTTTTATAACGGGTCACTATGGCCCGTTCAGCCTGGCTTGTCCGGATCAATCTAGCGCTGCCTGCTCTCCCTGGCAGCACCCATGACAAGGGTTCATCTGGCTCTGCAGGATCCCTCAACCTACTGGGTCCCTGTGGCTCCACTACCCCTGAGCTGATGTCACACCATCGAAGTCTCATCTCCTCCCGACGAGCTTCCTCTGTAAATTCCCCTGGTGCCCACCAATAGTCCACTACCCCGTCTTGGTCCAAAATGAACCGGGTACGATCCAACCAGGCCTCGTACCCCTCGAAAATGGGTGCCCACCACCGGGTCTCCCTAACCTCTTCGGGAGCCGGCATGCGACCTCTCTCTCCTCCGATTCCCCTTCTAACTCCCCCCAGAGGATATCCCCGAGGTACCCGTCGATCGAGAATGGGACCCTAATCTCTTGGGCCTATTAGTAACCTGAGCACTGACTGAGCTAGGACAATCACTCGACACGGACACTTGTCATGTGTACCTTCCCCCTCCCGACCCGTCATCCGATGTAAAACAGTTGAAGCTCTCCCCAGTCCTTTCATCTGATGGGGTTCGAGACGCCCCAGACAACCCTTGGCTGGACGGGGACCCATATGAAAAGGTGATAGGGGCAGGGGCTTTAACTACAGCCGGGGGTTGGGCACAGGGACGGGCTATCGGCATCCGCGGGGCTACGACCAGTGCTACCTGGCCCGGTGCCATCGGTCTGGCCCTCTGGTTCTCCTGTCTCGCTGCTCCCAGGCTTCCGCATGGTCTGCCAGCTCGTCTTGGACCAGGCGACCTGGTACAACTGCTCGATCGCGAGGACGCCGCCATCTTCCATCCGGCTCTGCTATGCCTGCCGGAAGTGAGATCATCTATCTCGCGGGACTCGCCGCCATCTTGGGTTGGGTCCCCAATCGAGACCTCTTCCTCCACAACGACATCCAGAAGGGCTGTTTCCTCTCGTGGCTCCGCTCGGACCTGGTCTAGGCCTCTCTCCGCCGCTACCACCGCCGTCGCCTGAAGGGGCCAAGAGGGTCTCTTACCACTCCATCGACTCGGGATGGTTCCTTCTCCGACTGCTCCGCCATCGGATCCGCTAGTCACCACGTCCGTGGGACTCCGCCTCTCCGGCTGCCGCTGCACAGGCGACACGTGACTCCACTCGCTGCGACACAGGTGAGTGCCGTTTCTCTTGCAGCACCGGCGTAGTGGTCCGCCGGTTGGCGCGTCACCACCGCCGTCGGGGTCGCTTTCTCCTTGTCTGAGGAGTCGGGCTCCAACACGGGAAGGGGCACCCCCGTCAGAGACCACTGGGAGGGTTTTCGCCCATCATCTCGCCTTCCTGTTTCTTTCTCTTCTGGCTCTGGTTTGATAGTACGGAGCGATCCCCACGCTCCGGGATCTGCAGGCTCCCTCCGGAGCGCACCCGGGACTTCAGCCGTTGGCATGGCTGTGTCCGCCTCCACAGTCTGGCCAGGTACAAAGGTTGGCACCGGCCATAGATAATGGATGCCGCATTGAGGGCATCGAGACGCGGTACTAACCGTACCACCCGGCAGTCGACACTGCATGCATAAGCACGCCACTGTCTCGTTGCCGGCCGCCCTGAGCACCAGGAAGCCTCCTGGGGCTGAATAGGGTTGGTCAGAGATAATCGAATCGTCCTCAATCTTGCTGGCCATAATAACCACTGGAGACACTCTTTGCAGTGGCTTGCTCGGTTTGCTGGCTCCTCGTGACTGAAGTGCAGGGGTTGGTTTGGTAACTCCTCCTTCATCTAGCTCCACCCGCATCTGACACAGTTGGAAACCACTCCCCCTGGTTGAGATTAGGGGAGGATCCCACAAGCTTATTGGATGACACAGCACTGGGGCTGAGCTTGTCACTGTCCATGAGGGCGCGGCCGCAGCTTTCGCGCCACACCTCCCATCAGGGTGGGGTTTTCCTCTTGGCGCCACTCCCAGCCAACTCTCTGCAAGTCTAGCATTTGTAACATTTTCTGCAACTGGCCCACGCGGTTTCCCAGGGAAGCGGGAAGCGCCATTTTGATTTGCATTGCCAGTCATTGGAGTAACAGAGGTAGCTTTTGGGGTGTTGTACGCTGACTGGCAAGCAAATCCACCACTCTCCCCACACACTACTACAATGTCCTCCTCACTGTCCTCCAGGGAAGTACCCCGTGGTCCCAAGCAGGACCAAAACGGCGCGGCCACAGCCTTGGCGCAACTCCACAGCAGGCTCGCAAAAGTCGTTTCTGTAGCTTGCTCTTCACTAGCACACACACCATGTGCGCTCTCTCCGTCTGCCTCCGTCCGCCATCTTGGACCTTCCGCGCCACGCGGATCCTCCATTCTTGCGGTCGCCATTCTTTCTCTGTTTTTGCGGTTATTGTACATGGAGCTCCTCTCTGCGGGGCAGTTGCCATACCGATACAATAAAGATTACCCGATGCACCACATTGTGTACCTAATGTAGGTCTGACTCGTTTTGCACTACCTCAGGCTACGCTCACTCTCTTTGTGTATGCTGTGTCTCTCTTCCTCTCCCAGTCTGTGCTCCCTTCGGTAAGTGATCTGGAATGGGCTAGAGTACTCTGGCTCTTCCATGCAGTACTTGGGCGTCTACCTACTGTTGGCTAGCCTAGCGAAGACCCTCTCCAGGATTCCTGACCTCGTTAACAGGCTATCCCTTTAGGCATCCTACCAACTAGCACTGCCGCAAGGTGACTAGGACAGCTATAGCCCCTCTCCAGACTCCCACTCCTCTCAGGTCCCCAGGTCGTCCCTGTTTTCCATCCCAACACAGCACTGACTGGCAGCATACACTCTCCTGTTTCCCAGTGTGCCTAGAAAAAGCCTGTTCTGTTGACAGGTCTCTCAGCAGCGCCTCCAAATGTAACGGATTTTCTGACCTGTCTGATTCACCAAATCTCACATTGGCCCCTGTGGTCTAACCGGTCTCCATTACATGGTAGTGTCTGGTGGTGCACCTGTTGGCAACAGGACTCCTGAGTCTCCCGCATGATGGTTTTAGGGGAATGTCAACCCAGACAGGCAGCTGAGGTAGTGTTCGTGAGTCCTATCTACATACAGTGCAGCTCCTCATCAGGATCTCTCCGTCTGCAAGGAGATGGTTCTGATGAGGAACTCCTTCCTGGTGGTGCCTTCCGCTGGAGAGTAACTTCAGTCTCACACAGTGGAGTTGATTTAGAACTGGACATCTTTATTGCAGTTAGTATGGGCAAGCTGCCCTTCACAGCCAGCAACTGAGCCGCTCATCTAGGCTGGTACTTCCCTTTGAAAGGTCTGCTCTCTTTAATGAAGTCGAATCACTTCTCCCCTCAGGGAGATCACCTCCTGTGCCAGGTCCCGGGACACAGTGTAGACCCAGCCAGCCTTGCTGTTGCTGGCCTTTGAATTAGAACTGTGTCACTAGTTACTTCACTAGTACATTCTGGCCTTCTGCTCTGCTCAACCCTGTAGAACAACTAACTTTGGACAGTGCTGTGCCTTATATACCTCAGGAACCAGGAACATCTCTGATGTCACTAACGGTGGACTCAGAGTATGTGACCACTCCCCCTCAGTACATATGACACCTCACCAGGGTGTGAGGGCAAACCTCCATGATTGATGCTGGCAACCCTGTAGCTTACCAGGCTTACTGCTAGCATGAGAGAAAACTGTATGCCATTTTACAGCATGGTTACATATATATTTATTTATTTATTTATTTTTGTACTAGCTGATACTGTAGACCCGGCGTTGCCCATGATTAAAATTTTCCGCTCCCTCCTCTCTCCACTCCAACTGTCTCTTTCTCTGCTCCCCCAGTCTTTCTCCCCCTCTCTCTCCGCTCCCCCCCCCCCTGCGCAGCTCCGGTCTCCCGCCCCCCCCTGCGCATCTCCTGTCTCCCGCCCCCCCCTCTACGCAGGTCTGGTCCCCCCCCCTGCGCAGCTCTGCCCCCCCCCCCCCCGCGCAGCTCTGGTTTGCCCCCTGCGCAGCTCTGGTCCCCCCCCCTGCGCAGCACACAGTGTCACATACACAGTGGGACACACACACAGTGGGTAACACACACACACAGTGTCACGCACACACAGTGTCACACACACAGTGTGACACACAGTGTCACACACACAGTGTCACACACGCACAGTGTCTCACACACTCACACTCTCCCATACACACACACACAGTGTCACACACGCACAGTGTCTCACACACACACACACACACACACACAGTGACACACACACAGTGACACACACACACACACAGTGAGACACACACACAGTGTACACACACACTCACACTCTCCCATACACACACAAACAGTGGATAGGAGGAGGGGGGTAGGGAGAGTGGAACGTACAGCAATCCGAACAGGCGGCTCCCCACCTCCCGCCAGCCGTGACTGCGCACCACCACCCCACCCCCCCACGCACATCTCCCTCCCCACCCGGGCAAGCAAGGTAGCGCCATGGGGAAGGGGACCAGAGGGAAGGGCATGTCCCGCGCGGGAGCCACTGCCCTGTTCCTCCCCCCTCCGCTTGCATGTCCCGCAGCGTGCGGCGGGTCAGTGCGGGTGGGGGGGGTTGTTGTTGCGCACACCTCGTATGCGCTCCCTGTACCCCGCCTCCCATACCTGCAGGACCCACTGATGCTGTGCTGTGAGCGAGACAGCACAGACACTACCCGCATGCAGCTGCTGGCAGGGGCTCGGGTGAGCCTGGTGGGAGGGTGATGGGGGGAGCCGGCGGGGAGGTGAGCTGGGGGGGTGATGGGTGAGAGGGTGATGGGGGGGGAGCCGGCGGTCAAGGCCGCTGGGTGAAGAAGACAGTGGCCGGGTGGTTGTGCGTGTGTGTGTGGCAGTTGGGTGAGGCCGAGGGGGAGTTAGCCGCTAAGGTAATGTAGTGGGTTTTAAATGCATTTTTCCTGCCTCGGATGCATGCCAGGGGGCTCCGGTGCTGGTATTAATGGGTATCAGCTCCGGAGACCACCGGCATCAATCCAAGGCAGGAAAAGGGCCTGATTTTTTTCTAAGTGTCGACCTTGCAGATGCTTCTCCACCACCAACTTGCCAACTTTATTTGGCGGGCCAAATTGCCGTAAAAATCTCAATTCTAGAGTGCCGATCAGCAGCGAAAAGCTGATCGGGGTTACTAGAATTGAGCGCGTTTCAAAAAGTGCCGATAAGTGCCGAAAAGTGGCTTACCGGCACCCGGCCGACGAAAAAAAAATTTGGGGAAAAAAAAAGCCGATTTTGGGAGCTTATCGGCGCTTACTGAATCGGAGAGGCAATATTGCCGCGAAAATGCCGAAAAAATGGCTTTTCGGTGCTTACTGCATGAGGCCATAAGTGTTCGGGAGTTTAAAATAGAGCTCTCCCCAGAGCCCAGTGCTGTGTAAAGTTTACTATGTAACATCGGAAGCGAGAGATTAAGGGAAACATCATTTCTAACACAGAAAACAGTTTTTTAAAGAGCAGATCCTGCTCGGGCAGCAAAATTCTAACATTTATCATATTTTGCCTGATCAGACCCTAGAAAAACCTCCCTGAGACCCTAGGGAACCACATTTGTATTCTATGCCAGGGTGCAAACTCCTGGGGGTGTGAGATTTATTTATGGGGGCGCGGCGGTTACAAATGCCCCGCGCTTTTCCCCAAAGCATTTAAAATAAATGCCGGGGAGCGCGCGAGGCCTCTGTAACTTACTTAGCTAGACTTTGAGCGACACGTCGCCATGGCAACGCAGCGTAAAAATGACGCCGTGGGGTCATGTGACGCGACGATCCCTGCGGCGACATTTGACGCTACGTTGCCATGACAACACGCGTCCAATGCCTCCGCAGCGTTATTTTCCACTGCTTCCTAGGTAAGGGGGGGGGTTTGAGCACTGGGGCTGAGTAGGCGGGGGGCGCAGCGCAAAAAGTTTGTGCAGCCCTGCGCTATGGAATTGATTATACAGTCATTTAAGTTTATATTAATGTCTGTTATTTCAGCGTTTAACGTATGTGATGTGTTTATATTGGCCAACAGCCAATATGTGGCTAATAGATATTTGGGCCAATACTATTGGGGGGGGGGGTCAGGCTTGGGATGGCCCGTGTTGGGGGTAGGAGCCCTGGGAAGTGTCCATGACACACCCAATAAGACACTAGTTAATGGAAATAGATGGGAGTTCAAAGATTGATAAGCTTTAGAAATCTCATAAGTATCTGCAGAGACTTGTGAGGTTTTCTTAGGATCTTTAACTAATATAAAAGGGTGTTGGAGACCCGGTACAATATCCCTCATTGTAGAGTCCCACCTATTCCTGAGCCACCTATTCCTGAGCCACAGAATGCAGTGACAGTCACCATGGTGTTGATCATGTTTACAAAAAATGCATCTTTAGAATGTTCCGTGGCTGGAACTTCACTGCATTTCAAACACTAACATTTCAGGGATGCAAACTTTGACGTCTCATAGCTGGTGCCTCTTTCTTCTGCGATAAGGAGCTGCCTCTGTTACAAAACTGCTTTAAGACCACTTTGGCACTGCGTGGGTTAGCGCGCACCTAGCCATCGCTCAGTGTCTGGAAATGGCGACAGGCTGCTTTGCCAGATTTAAGTGTCCATCTCTGCAGGCATGCTGGAGGTCCATACGAGGAAGACGCCAGCAGGAGCGCAGACCGAGTCCCATTGTGTTAATGTATGTATGTATGTATGTATGTATGTATGTCTTTATTTATATAGTACCATTAATATACATAGCGCTTCACAGTGCTAATACACGTGACAATCATATAAATAACAAATACAAATACCAGATCATGGGAATAAGTGCTTCAGACATAATAATTAACATTTAGGAAGAGGAATCCCTGCTCCCAAGAGCTTACAATCTAATTGGTAGGTAGGAAGAACGTACAGACAGTAGGAGGGTATTCTGGTAAGTGCGTCTGCAAGGGGCCAAGCTTTATGTATCATGTGTATAGTATTAGCCATGGAGCTACTCATATTCTTCGTTAAGCAGGTGTGTTTTAAGGTGGGTCTCTGCTCTCTATGCCAACCTCAAGGTCATTAATACACAAGTTAAAAAGCAGGGGTCCCAGCACCGATCACAGAGGTACAGTACTCCACTCACGACTTTTCCCAACATGAAAATGTTCCATTTATGACAATTCTCTGTTGTCGATCATTCAACCACTTTTCAATCCAGGTTCAAATATTTTTTACAGAATCCAATTTGCTTTATTTTGTACATTAATCTTGTGTGGAACCACATCAAAAGCCTTTGCAAAATCTAAGTAGACCACAACGATTTAGTATTTTCTATATATACTTTTTTGTGTCATTTTTAATCCCCACTATAATAATGGTCGGACGGTAATGTTAAAATAATATCATCTTACTAGGTACAGGGAGATGGAGGAGGAGAAAGGGGAGATAGAGAAGAGGAAGCAGGAAGCCCTGGAACAGGAGAACAGCGCACAGGTGGCTACCCAGGTATACAATGCAGATGAGGAACGACGTGCGGAAAGGAAGGAGGGAGAGAGAGCGGTAGTGCTGACAAGTGGTGGAAAGACGGTTGGCGATGAGGAAACCCCTGGGCAGGAAATACAGAGAGACGTTAACACATCTTTTAAGCACAGCATGGGAATCAGATGCAAAGCCAGAAAAAACACTCACAGACTAACTGTGTTAACAGCGAGCATTAGCTTATAAGGATTCCATTTAAAAATGGACATCAGGCAAAAGGTGACACGATATGCTTATTTGCATGTCATTTCCCAGAATCATTTGCAGCAGTGGCATGCAAATGAGCACACACTGACACCTTTTGCTTCAAATCCATTTTGACGTGGACCCCTAGAAGCTTATGCTGCATTGCACAGCTTTTCAGCACAGCCTGGGTTAAGATGCATAGCCCGCAAACCTACCCACAGACAGCTGTTTTGACCTTTTGGGTCTCAATGTGAAGCTGGTTATACAGGCTTTGCAATTTGAAGCTTGGATAGGTGTCCACCACATTTAGTTATGTCATGGTGGGTAAAAAATGTGACAAAAAACTCACCACAGCAAAGCATATAGCAAATGGAAATATTACTGTATGCTCATTGGCATGTCTTAGACAGGTACTGCACCCTGCCTTTCACCATTATCACCCAGCACACAGTGCTTCCACTGCAGTAAGGGATTCTGGGAAATGACATGCAAATGAGCACACAGTATATACATATACAGACAGACGCTTGCTTACTTTGGGCAGGAGGCATGCCAGCAGCTGGGGAGATGCCCGGGGGCAACAAGAAGCCTGACCAGCGCCGAATGGGCTCTCCCGCAGTTACCGGCAACCCAGGACAGGAGGAGAGCCGCATGTAGGTGCTGAAAGAGCCGCAGGTTGCCGACCCCTGCCCTAAGCGGAGCTGCTCATGGCTGTTTTTGCATGAGCTGCAGGTTTGGTGCATTGTCCGTTATAATAGGAGCATGCATGTCGCAGCATGATTCTGCAGGGATCGCTCGGCTCTGCATGCAGCAGGTATCGGCAGCTCTCACTTCTGCATGGTTTGGCTCTTACCGCACCGATCAATTCCTGAAATCATTTTTCAGCGTCATCTCCATCTGTCATTGTCATGCTTTGCCCGAGGGAACATTGTTCAGGGAGAATGTAGAACAATGGTGCAGGGATTGCAGGAGTTGCTTTTGTATGGGATTCATAGCGGATAGAAGCATGACCCGCTGTTCATAGAGAGAGAGAGAGATATGTGCAGGGGGTCCTCTGTTATCCGTCGGAAACCGTTCCGCAAAACGTCGGCTTGCGAATCCAATGTTAATCCGCAGGGGTCGAATAATCCGTTCCGACATTGCATAATGCGTTCTGCGGAATGCATTATGACGCGACGGAGAATGAAGCGACGGATAGCGAGCACCTGTATCTATTTTAATGCCCTGCTTTGCCCCCCTTGCAGAGTAAAAGCCCTGACGGCATTGAGCTGCGAGCCGTGGAGGAGGAGAAGCAGCAGTCAGATCTGGAGGCCACCGCTGAAGAGAGCGAGAGAGAGAGCGAGAGAGAGAGCGAGAGAGGCAACGAGAGAGAGAGCGAGAGAGAGAGAGACAGCAAGAGAGACGGCGAGGGAGACGGCGAGGGAGACGGCGGGGGAGACGGCGGGGGAGACGTCGGGGGAGACGGCGAGGGAGACGGCGAGGGAGACGGCGAGGGAGACGGCGAGGGAGACGTCGAGGGAGACGGCGAGGGAGACGGCGAGGGAGACGTCGAGGGAGACGGCGAGGGAGACGGCGAGGGAGACGGCGAGGGAGACGGCGAGGGAGACGGCGAGGGAGACGGCGAGGGAGACGGCGAGGGAGACTGCGAGAGAGACGGCGAGGGAGACGGCGAGGGAGACGGCGAGGGAGACGGCGAGGGAGACGGCGAGGGAGACGGCGAAGGAGACGGCGAAGGAGACGGCGAGGGAGATGGCGAGAGAGATGGCGGGAGAGATGGCGGGAGAGATGGCGAGAGAGATAGAGAGAGAGATAGAGCGAGAGATAGAGAGAGAGATAGAGCGAGAGATCAAGCGAGAGAGATAGCGAGAGATAGAGCGAGAGATAGAGTGAGAGATAGAACGAGAGATAGAGCGAGAGATAGAGAGAGAGATAGAGAGAGAGATCAAGCGAGAGATCGAGCGAGAGATCGAGCGAGAGATAGAGAGAGAGATGGAGAGAGAGATGGAGAGAGAGATCGAGCGAGAGATCGAGCGAGAGATAGAGCGAGAGATAGAGCGAGAGATAGAGAGAGAGATAGAGTGAGAGATGGAGTGAGAGATAGAGCGGCAGATAGAGCGAGAGATAGAGCGAGAGATGGATTGAGAGATGGAGAGATAGAGCGAGAGATTGAGATAGAGTTATAGAGAGACACAGATAGAGATACGGATAGATAGAGATACAGATAGAGATACAGATACAGTAGATATAGATATAGATATATAGATATAGATAGATAGATAGATAGATAGATAGATAGATAGATAGATTTAGATAGATAGATTTAGATAGATTTAGATAGATAGATTGAGATAGACACACACACGTATGTATACGATATAGCAGGTTTTTTATTATATCCAGGAACGCTCCTGCTCCGGTCACATGGTTTCCCGGCTCACACTGGTATCTGCTGTGTAATGGTTTCCTGCTGCTCCCACGCTGGCTGAATACAGACTTCTGATGCTGCCACCGCCACAGGACCTCTGCTGCTGTTCCTAGATGTTGCCGCAGTCTTCCTCCACCCTGCAGGTAAGTGCCATCCGGGTAACCGGGTACCCGGCCGGGTAGACCAATTGATTTTGCCCGGGTACCCGTTACCCGTTACCCGTTTAAAACAAAAAGTATGACCCGGTACAACACTAGTATATACATATTTACACATTTTCGGAAGGATCATAAACTTGCGCGATTATAGTACCCCCGAGTCGCCTGTCGCCGCCTATCGCCGCCTATCACAGCCTATCGCAGCCTACCGCAGCCCTAAAAAGGCGATCTTCTCCCCAATCCAATACGCCTCAAAATTTTGGCAGATTGGTGGGGAGATGCGTCGATGAGCTGCGATAAGTGTGGACTTAGAAAAAATCAGGCCCTTTTCCTGCCTCGGATTGATGCCGGGGGTCTCAGGAGCTGATAGCTATTAATACCAGCACCGGAGCCCCCCGTCATGCATCCGATGCAGGAAAAATGCATTTACAGCAACTTCATTACCTTAGCGGCTAACCACTAAGGCAATGAAGGGGTTAAACACTCGTGCCAGGCTTACTGTGGCTAGCGAGGGTGGGTGAAGGGGGAATTTGGCCCTTAGTGGCTGTTTAGGCCTTGCGGAGGGGTTGCGGGGGGGACTTAACCCCTTCATTACCTTAGCGCTTAACCCCAACCGCTACCCACCCGCAAGGGCTAGACACCCATCCTTAGGGCTAATACCCCCTTCATCCACCCGGGAGGCCTAAGCAACCACCCCGGACTGACTATACTCACCCTGTACCCATTGAGTAGTATAGTGGAACATCATAACCATATAATAATAATATGGGCAGGATAAGCCTCTATAGCACTCAATGGGCACCCTAATTACAATACATTAATGCACCAGACACACAATAATAAAACATAACTCAAAAAAACATACTTCACTAAATAAAAACAGTAGCCAGCTAATCCAATGAATACATGCAATAACAACATCAACAATGAATTAATTAAACCATTAACCAATCAAAACCATTCATTTCTAAAACAACTCGGAATTATTTTAAACAGTAACCAATCAAACCAATTAATTACTAAACCAACTCAAAATTAATAGTCACATTAACCAATCAAACCAATTAATTTCTACATTAATGAATTAATTGAAACATTAAACTACAAAGAAATCAATTCAAACAATATCTGAAATAACCATTAAACGCATTAGCTAACATAATACAACATTAAGTAAAAACGAACAACAATCGCAAACATTTGATTTCCATCAAGCAGGAAAAAAACAAACAATGACATCCACATAATAAACTGTAATTAAAAAAAACAACAGCAATACCCAGCCAGAAATGCCCCCCAAATATTGTCATAATAATGTATTAATCTGTACCCTAAAGTGGTACAGATTAATATATTATCAGTCAATGTGCTTCCCCCCAAAAATCAAAAAACATATCCAATGAAAAAACCTGTTAAAAAAGACATTTACAAACATTCAATATATTACTTACCATTAGAAGCAGTGGCCCTCCGACTCCCGGGGAAACAGGAAGCCCACATACCTTGAAGACCTCCAACAGCATCCGATGCCATCCGCCATGACGATCCGGATCAGGTACCCAAATCTTCTTTTTTCTTTCTTTTATCACCTTCTTCTATCTTCATCTGTCACCATTTCTTGATCTTTTTCATCTTCTATCTTCATCTGTCAATCCAAAAAGCCCCATGGTAAATCCCAACCGATGTTGTCTCGTCGTCTTCTGAGAGAGAGGGTGAGAGAGAGGGTGAGAGAGAGAGAGTGAAAGAGAGTGAGAGAGAGGGTGAGATAGACAGAGAGAGGGTGAGAGAGAGAGACAGAGAGAGAGACAGAGAGAGAAAGAGAAAGCGTGAGAAAGAGAGAGAGACAGAGAGAGGGTGAGAGAGAGAGAGACAGAGAGGGGGTGAGAGAGAGAGACAGAGAGAGGGTGAGAGAGAGAGACAGAGAGAGGGTGAGAGAGGCAGAGAGGCAGAGAGAGAGAGAGAGAGAGAGAGAGAGAGAGAGAGAGAGAGAGGGAGAGAGAGACAGAGAGAGAGAGAGTGGCAGAGAGTGACCGACCAAGAGAGAGAGGGAGGGTCAGGAGGTGGGTGACTGGGTGACGGTGACTGACTGTGAGCAGGTGACGGTGACGTGACTTTGGGTGGGCAGGTGACGATGGGTGTGGCTGTGTGTCTGTACACACACTGTCTCACACAGTCACACACAGCCACTCAGTCACTCACACACACTCAGTCAAAAAGGCACAGCCACTCAGTCACACACAGTCACACACACAGTCACTCAGTCACACACACACAGTCACACACACAGTCACTCAGTCACACACACAGTCACACACACAGTCATTTACACAAACACTCACACACACACACACACTCAGTCACACACTCAGTCACACACACTCAGTCACACACACACTCAGACACACACACTCAGACACACACACACACACACTCAGACACACACACACACACACAGTCACACACACACACACACTCAGTCACACACACGTACACTCAGTAACACACACGGACACTCAGTCACACACACGCGCACACACACACACACACACACAGTCCCACACACACAGTCACACACACACATACACACTCAGTCAAACACACACACACATCCACTCAGTCAAACACACACACACACACAGTCACACACACTCAGTCACACACACACTCAGTCACACACACACACTCAGTCACACACACACACAGTCACTCACACACTGTCACTCACACACACACACTCACCCGCAAGGCAGCGGGCCCGCCGCACTGCAGAGAAGGGGGGGAGTCCCCCATGGCAGCGGGCCCTCCGCACGGTAGGGGGAGTAAGGGGGGCTCCGATGGTAGCGGGGGCTTACTTCTTGCTCCTTGCAGCAGGATCCAAAGGGAGCGGCCACGTCACAGCGTGAGCTCACATAGAGCCTGACTGCCTGCCAAAAAAATCCTGCAACAGGCCAGCAAGTGTCATCCAATCAGGTTTGTTTTAGCGCGAGCAGGGGAATTAATTAAAAACAGCGTGGCTGCTTGGCATGTCGCCAGCTGACAATATCTTGTCGCTCCTGGCGTGCGGGCGACCGGATTTGTCGAGCACTGTATATATATATACATATATATATTATGAGTATTTGACTATTATTGCCATACATTGTATATAAGCCTACTTCTTTACTAGTCTGTTTGCCTAAATTGCCCCAATGTATTCTTCTACACTGTGTAATTTTGTTTTTATTCCCTACACCCTTCATTCACGGTTGTTCCCCACTGTTTATTTTTATTTTTAGGATACCCTTGTAGATCTCCCCCGTGTCACCATAAACAAGAGCATCAGCCTTGCCATTCTTGGACTGTTCTTGATATGCTGAATCAATGACCGCTTGCTGCAGAATTTATGCTAAAGATAAAGGATCCTATGATAACTTTCTCATTGCCAGATGTGTTGTAGTGCTTATACTGACTCCGAGGAGACTGCACATGCGCATTGGGGAGCGCTATGAATTCCCCTGTCTTGCAGGACGGCGTTGTGGCTACCAGGAACTAGTCACCATGGTTACAAGGGATGCAAATTCCCTACATGTGGACTGATATAGCTCTGTATACTTTTTCAGTTCTCTGCTGCTTTTCCTGCCAAGGCTATGACAGCTTTAGTGCGACGGCAGATCATGAGGGGCTGATCATGGGTCATTTTTGCATAACCAATCAGAGTAGCTGATGGTCACTTAGGTGTGGGTTGTAGGAGGGATATAAGTTATCCAAGGCCAGTAGTCTACAGCACAGTCCTGAGGAAGGTCCCTGTGAGGACCGAAACGTTGCTCTTGTTTGTGCTGCTGTCTACTTTGAATACAAGTTTTTTCATCTACCACTGAGTGCTGTCCTTTGTTTACTCTTGTTGAGTTGACTACCGGTTTCTATTTTATCCCTATGGGACATGCACCGCAACTATTGTTTTGTATTTGAAGTGCCAACTGTCTCTATGGTAATAATTAATGCAGTGTAGTGTAGGCCTTGCACTTATTATGGTTTATCTTGACGATTTGGTGTGCAAGCTTATGATGCTTTGGCCAAAATATCTAAGTAAAATACCATATTTTATTATTATTAGTATTAGCATTATTATTAGTACTGAAGCATTATTTCTTGTAATTATTACCATGTATGTTTTGTCATTTGGATGTAGCACTGGGTACCCCCTGTCGTTGGTTATATATATTATATTGTCTTTGTTTGTTTGGGGTTGTCTTTGTGTGCACTCCCCTAGGATCCCATTCATCTGCTGTGAACCTTCGCTGCATTAATACCACAGACTTTTTGCCATTCATACCATCTCAGGACCTCACAACCAGGACATACCTTATATGATGATCTGCAAGTATACATAGTGCTTACCTACCCCTACAGTGGTGATTTCATGCACTTCTACCTGCCTTCTTTGTGACCTAGGTGGTATTGTATTGGCAATCAATAATATTGGATATGTGGATATGTGGATATGTGGATATGTGGATATGTCCCTGAGGTTAACAATATAGTGAAAAGGAAGGTGAATGCAAAAAGATACAAATAGATGCAATTCAGTGAATGAATTGTGAAAGGGATGGGAAAAGTGTCAAAATAGTATAAAAATATGGAATGATACTAAAAGCAAACACACGGTTTGGCTGGGTGCCAGGGGATTCCCGTCAGATTTTCATCTGTACACCCAGCTCAGGCACAAATCCACCTCAGAGGAGAGACAAGCATACAATGGCGCAGACAGTATAAACAGAGATTTAATAAGCACTGAGAGACACAAACAAATGCGCACTTACAATGCCACAAATAAAAAAACGCATTGGTTTTAGAAGCTTATACTCAATTTCAGAGTGCCGGAGATCTCCCCGCTTGAAAAAGCACCATAGGGGGGCGTGAAACGCGTGAGAGGAGAATTGTCTTTGTTTGTCCGTGCCATTTTAATGTAGTTCAATAAACATATTTATTTTTTCAATCGCTGGTGAGGTTTCAATCTTCTTAGGAGCTGCAGTCTCATCAATCTACCTTTCCCTTCTCTGCTGCACATGATTGAAGAAGACGCGTCCGGGGGTCACGGAGGAATCCAATCCTCTGGCCTCCTTCCTGACATTTTCAGTGACCATGCAATAGTGTACTGTGTAAGGAAAATTAAACCACCCCAATCAAGCCCTAAAGTTCTCCTCACTAGAACATTTAGAAACTTTAACCCACAACAGTTTCTGGCTGACCTTACCAACTGCCCTTGGCACAGAATCGATTTAATTCCTGACCCTGATTCTGCGCTCGACTATTTCCAATCCGAGTTCTTAAAACTCTGTGATACCCATGCTCCACTACGCAGAATAAGGGTACGGGGTGCCCGCCTTCCATGGGTTACACCTGACCTTATAGCACTCTACCAGTTCAGGGATGCCTTGTGGAAAAGCCACAAAGTAACTGGCACTACCAAGGATCTCAATCACTACAGATGCCTGCGGAACATGTGCACAAGGCAAACAAGGCATGCAAAAGCACAATATTACTCTGACAATCTCCTCCAGAACACATCAACCCAGCTAACTTCTGGAAGGTTATCAACAACATATTCCAGCCTTCTAACCACCAACAGCCAAGTAATATCACTAAGGGCGATATTACTCTGACAAACCTCACCGACATTGCAAATGCATTCAATGATTACTTTGTGGGGTGTGCCACTAACTTATTAGCGAAACGCAACCCAAACCACAAACCTGAATCTCATCCTGGGAGTACCCCTATAGCCCCACCCCCTCCCAACACTGCCCACACTTTTCAATTTGGCCCAGTATCCGAAGAGGAGATTACACAAGTGCTCCTCAAATTAAAACTAAGCAGCCAATGTGGACCTGACGTAGTACAATCTAGGTTCCTAAGACTTGGTGCCCCAGCAATTGCCAAACCAATTGCTTCCATAGTCAACTCTATCCTGTCCGCAGGCCATATCCCTAAGTCCTGGAAAGCTGCCAGAGTTGTCCCGATCTTCAAAAGTGGGGACAAAAACACTGTCTCAAACTACAGGCCAATCTCCCCTCTCCCAATCATATCCAAAGTCATGGAAAAATGTGTCCACTCCCAATTAAGCGATTACTATAACAAGACAAATTTCCCTAGCCAATTCCAATCTGGCTTTCGCCCCAAACACTCTACCGTAACTACCCTGCTAAAAGTTTGCAATGAAATCCAGTGTGGAATGGAACGGGGTCAATTCACTGGTGCAGTATTCCTAGATTTTGCAAAGGCTTTTGATACTGTTGATCATGCTATCCTGCTTAACAAACTCCAGAGCTCTGGAATAGGGAAGCATGCTTTAAACTGGTTTCAGTCCTACCTATCAGGTAGATCCCAACACGTGTCCATATCTGGCTCTAACTCTAACCCCCTGGACATCACTTGTGGTGTACCGCAAGGCTCTGTTCTGGGGCCCCTACTCTTCTCAGTGTTCATCAATGATCTTCCCACAGCTTGTCAGGAAGCCTCAATACACATGTATGCAGATGACACAATCCTGTATGCTCACAACATGCTCTGACCTTCAACACATACTGTACTTCAGTCTGACTTTTTCAGACTCGAAAACTGGATTTCCCAAAACAAACTGTTTTTAAACACTGAAAAGACTGTAACGATGGTATTTTGGACCAAGACTAAATTTTTAAAGCTTCCAGCGACTGAGCTCCAGTTAAGAACCAACACTAACACCACCCTAACTCCTGTTATTAGTTTTAAATACCTGGGCATATGGTTTGACTCCCACTTAACATTCGGGATGCACATTGATACCCTGACAACCAAGACCTATGCCAAACTAGGGGTACTTTACAGGAACAAATCATCCCTAAGTCTCCTGGTCAGAAAACGTATCGCACAGCAGATGCTAATGCCAATTATTGACTATGGAGACATATATATGGCTCAGCACCTCAAACCCACCTTAGCAAACTTGACACCCTTTACAATTCAATTTGTCGTTTTTTTCTCCAATGCAACTACAACACACATCACTGCGAAATGCTCAAAGAACTGGACTGGTCAGCACTCGAGTCTAGGCGCAAAGTTCACCTTTCCTGTCTTGCCTTCAAATTCTTTATGGGCAAGCTACCCAGCTACCTGAACAAGCTCCTCACCCCTACCACATGCAGCACCTACTGTATCACCTGAGATCAGACTCCAAAAGACTGTTCATGGTCCCAAGGCTCAACAAAGTATCCGGCCGCTCCTCCTTCTTTGACCGTGCACCCCAAAACTGGAACAACCTACCAGAGACTCTCACATCCACCACCAGTTTAAGTTCTTTCAAATCTAAGGCTGTCACACATTTTAATCTGGTCTGTAACTGTTTCATACGCTCATAATATATATTATCTTTAACTGTGCATGCAATGTCTTGTATATAATATATACCCTGCTCATTTTTGTAACTGTATTTGTAAACATGTATTATTTGTCTTAACTCTGTGCCCAGGACATACTTGAAACGAGAGGTAACTCTCAATGTATTACTTCCTGGGAAAATATTTTATAAATAAATAAATAATAGTCTGCAATGTAGCAAGAAATGTTGATAGGTTTACAGCTGCAAAACATACAGTACATTTTTAAGTGTAAATTTGACATCTAAGCACATTCCATTCATTGCAACATTTACCCTTTCCTACTGTGCTAACTATAATAACCAATACATAACAAATAACTAAGTAGAATTAGAAATAGATGTTTAAAATAGTAATAATAATCCCCTGTAACAGAGAACAGAGCACTGCTGACTGATCTCCATGTTACATGTTCCTGATAGAGAAATGATGTCCCCTAGTGGACAAAATGAAATCACTATTTCTACATCTCAAGCAGAGATGTGCGAACTTGACTCACGCGTTAGTGAACTTTGCAAACGTCACCCTTTTTGGTTCAGAAAAAAAAAAGGGAAAACTTCGATCCAAAAGTTTGCAGCAACCTAGCTTAATGTTAAGTCAATGAGCATTGCATGCTCAATTATTTTCAATTAATTTTGCTTTCGAAATTCCATCAAACTTAAAAAAATTATATATATATATATATAATTATGTATATATATGTAACACCTTCCCCTTCCCCCCCAATCGCAGATAGGGACCATGTGGGGAAATCTACACTTGTTTAACCGGGTGTGGTGCGTCACCTGATAGGCTCACAGAAGGCCTGAACCTCCGCCACTAGGAGGCTGGGGTTACCTGATCATTCGTCGAACACAGAGCCTCCACCTGTAAGGGTTCCCACCTGAGTGGGATGGTCCTCTTACAGGAACCACAATAATAAGACACGCACACAGTGTATGCTAACAACTGTTTTACTATTGCTAATACTAATAAACTCGGTACCCTGTACCACACAGCATAAGGCATACAAACACATACATAGCAGTGCACCGGGTGCACACATCACCATGGATAATCCCCAAAGTACCTTATGTCCAAACCCACCCACGTGTGTTGGAGATAGCGCTATCCCTTGACGTGTTGGTGCACTATTATAGATCCTGCCCGGGCTCCAGCCACGGGTGCCGCTATACAACTGAAGTGGGTCCACCAGATCCGACGAGACATCCTCCTACGCGTGGGGTGAATTCCAGCGTGGATAATATCACCACGGCTCCGCACCGTCTGAACCTTGACGGGGATCCGTCTGCAGCAGGCAGGCCGCAGTCACTGCTTGGCGTGGCCTCCGAGAAGATAGTCTCTATATAACTGAGGGGTCTGAGCCCAGACTCAGGAATCAGGCTGCGCGACACTGAGTGTCTCCTTAACTAACCCAAACAGCTAAAGGGGCAGAACTACTACCGTAGGGCCTGTCCCTGAAGCAACCACAAACTGGGGCAATGGTAACCGTTATCTGGGGCCTCTGGGGGTAACTAGGCCTAGTGCCAGGGGCTACTGCTCCCTGCACCCACACCCTAACTCACCCAGCTCCCAGCTCCAACTGCTGTTCCTCTAAGCCCGCAAAATTTATCTCTTTCCCTCTTGCCAAGAATCCTGGCCTCTCATTGGCCACACGGGAGCACCTGGTGCCTTCCTCCCTTGGCCTCCTGGGAATTGTAGTCCCGTGGAGGCTGCTATAACATTGGGGCCACGTGCGCGATCGTACTGCGCATGCGCGACTTGCTAATGGCCGCGACTCCCTAGCCTCATCTACGCATGCGCGATCACTGCGCATGTGCGCGCATCCATAATGGCGGCCCCTGCTCTAGCCCCCACCTTTGCCGTGTGCCAGCGGGTCCCTTGCTGCCTCCGGCGGCACCCGCGACCGCTCGGCGCGCAAGGAGGAGGGTCTCTGGGAGCCGAAGAGGACCGGGGCTACATATAGATATAGATATAGATATAGATATATATAATATATATATATTAATGGGGCTACTTTTTCAACACAAAAAAGTGCATTTGTTTCATTTGGACCATTTCACTAGAATGTTTGGCAGCAGAAGTTTGATCTATATTTTTGTGGGTTTTGGAACTTTTCGGTATGTGATCGAAGCAGCGGCAAAGTGTATCTTGGCATGTTCACACTCCTGTCGTTTCTAGTAATCGCGATAAATACGGAAAGAAAGATCAGAGGAATGATGGATGCTGTGCCAGCGTCATGGGCTTCATAGGGCTGGGTTTACGTTATGCATACTTCTTTCTATGCCCTAGACATCTCACTAGTCAGACACCTGAGAGAAGTGGGCGGAGGGCATCTGCCTTTGAAGAAAAATGCGTTGTAAAATATTACAAGTCTAGAAAGCAAAAGTTTGAGAAAGGTGCATTGTGGGAAGGATCACGATGAATTAAACTTTTATGTATTCACTTGTCATACACTAGAACCAGGGCCTCCAACAAGGGGGGGACAAAAGGCACGGGGCCCGGGACGCCCGTACCTTTTGTCCCCCCCCCTGTTGGCAGCCTTGGTTCTAGTGTATGACAAGTGAATACATATTTTATTTTTTAAATGGCGACGATTGCGCATGCGCAGAGCCGAGGTCCCGCAGGGTGTCCTGCCTGCTGCCTGTGGGCCCTCCCCCTCCCTCGCTTTCTCGATCCCCCTTCCCACGCTCCCAACGTGGGACGGAGGGCGGGGAAGCGCCAACCCTTCACCCCCTGCGTGCGCCTCCTGCCCTATGCAGCAGCCGTCTACCAGCCTCGTGAGCCGCCCCCAGAGGTTACATCCCGCGCGCCAACCCAGCAGAAGCAGCCGTGGAGGATGCTGCAGCCGCCCGGTATCTCGCGCCCACCTCCCGTGCGCCCCCGAGCCCACCTCCCGTGCATTCCCCGAGCACACCTCCCACGCCCCCACCCTCCCGTGACCACCTCCCGCCCCGAGCAGCTGCCAAGGGGACATCGGGGGCAGTGGGGGAAGCGGCAAGGAAGCAGGAAGCAGCACCCACCCGGTCAGGGTGTCACCCACTCAACCCACCCACCCAGTCACTCAACCCAGTCACTGTCACCCACCACCCTGTCACTGTCACCCACCATCCAATCACTGTCACCCACCACCCAGTCACTCAACCCAGTCACTGTCACCCACCACCCTGTCACTGTCACCCACCATCCAATCACTGTCACCCACCACCCAGTCACTGTCACACCCACCCACCCAGTCACTAACCCATTCACTTTCCCACCCAACCACTCTCTCCCACCCACCCACTCACTCACTCTCCCACTCTCCCTCCCATGCACGCACTTTCCCACCCACCCACGCACTCTCCCACCCAGTCACTCTACCACCCAGTCACTCACCCAGACAGGCAGTCACCTGTCTTTTGTTGAAAATATAAAAATAAACAGGTTGCATTGTAATGTTTTATTCTGTATCACAATAAGAAAACAGTTAAGTAAAAGTTGCGCTCTAAAAAATATTTTTTTCGTGGTAGGTGCGCTATGGGTTCGGAGGGGGGGGCGCTATGGTTTTGGGGGGGGCGCTATGGTTTGGGGGGGGTGCTATGGGTTCGAGGGGGGGCGCTATTGGTTTGGGGGGGGCGCTATGGGTTTGGGGGGGGCGCTATGGGTTTGGGGGGGCGCCATGGGTTTGGGGGGGTGCCATGGGTTTGAGGGGGCGCTATGGGTTTGGGGGGGCGCTATGGGTTCGGGGGGAGGGCGCTATTCATTTGGGGGGGGGGGGCCTGCTCCTTTTATTTGTCCCGGGCCCCATGATTTCTGTTGGCGGCCCTGACTAGAACTCATCCCTTGATTTCTTTTCATATCTATTCCAGAGCCCAGCACCACATTGCAATGCATCATGGGGGTTAACTAATCTTGTCTGGAGAAATGATTGTAATGCACTGTATTTACTCAGCTCACTTCAGCTTAGCATAGTTTGTTGTAGCAACATTCCTTGGTGACTGCTCCTCTCGCCCTGTCCATGAACAAAGCATAGAGGGAGAAATGGCAGCTTCCTCTGCAAGTCTTCCATGGCTGGAAAAAACAAGGTATCAAATAGAAAACCTACAGGTGAGTGAAAACTTTAGGATTTTTTTGTGGAGTAAATATCTTCCACTACAGGCATACCCCACATTAACGTACACAATGGGACCGGAGCATGTATGTAAAGTGAAAATGTACTTAAAGGGAAGCACTACCTTTTCCCCACTTGTCGATGCACGCACTGTACTGCAATCGTCATATACGTGCATAACTGATGTAAATAACGCATGCGTAACAGGCTCTATAGTCTCCCCGCTTGCGCACAGCTTCGATACAGGTAGGGAGCCGGTGTTGCTGTTAAGGACGTGCTGACAGGCGCATGCGCGAGCTGCCGTTTGCCTATTGAGCGAGATGTACTTACTCACGAGTGTACATAAAGTGAGTGTCCTTAAACCGGGGTATGCCTGTACTTATGTTTTCGCTTTTAAGCGCACCACACAATTTCCCTTATTCAGCTAGAGGATCCCTGAAGTTAAACTAAAGAATATTAAATGTTTCTCGTACCTTCTGTCTGTAAATTGGCCCATTTCTACAATGCAAATCAATGGAAGATGAAGAGATCACCTCTATTTTCCCAGCAAGTCTTCCTGTTGATAACTTTCTTATGCCTTAAAGGCCCGGTATTAAGTGGGACTCTAAAGTTTTCATTGCTGAACCTTCTTGTTCAGCAGTGTGTCTGTGCTGTGCCTGAGCTAAGTATACAGGATGGGCTGTCATTGAATGGATACAAACTGGGAGAGGTTGCCCCATCACCATAAATTTCCATCAACATCGGTGGAATTTCCCTTTACACGAAATCAGAAATCTGAGAGCTTTGCTTAAGTCACATCACCCTTTTACTAGTAATCGCCCCAAGAATCCATTTATGTAAATTTACAGTCATCCAGATCCGCCTGGTCTGTTCAACAGGGAAGCCCTTCGTTCACAAGATGTGTACTGGCGCATTTTACAAATAAAAATGTATGTAATCGTTGTGACAGGGTGAATGAATGTCACCAGCCATAGACCTGGCAAGCCTATGTTTAGGCTTGCAGTGCAGCACTGATGAGGTTAAGTTTCAGGTGAGAAGGGCTGCTTAATTAGTCTGACCCCGGCTGCATATCAAGGTGTTTTAAAACCCCCAGGCTGTACACACATGCAGACTAGCTAGTCAGGAGACAGGACTGAAGTACTGAAGAGATTACTGCTATAAGGTATGTTTACAAAGTACATGTTTTATGAACTGTCTGTGTCCTGAATGCTGAAGAGAAGCTGCCTTGTTTGCTATGCTGAAGAGAAGCGATTTTGTTTGCTATGCTGAAGAGAAGCTATTTTGTTTGCTATGCTGAAGAGAAGCTATTTTGTTTTTGTATGCTGAAGAGAAGCTATTTTGTTTTTGTGTGTTGTATTTTTTTAAGGCTCAATAAATAAGCCTTATCAAGAGAACCCGCGTGTGTGGTTGCATGTACCCTGCAACAGTCGTGATGGCCAATGGGAATGTTGTGTACTAGTACTGTACATCAAAAGCCCATGTCTCCTGAACCATGGGGTCACTAGGTAGTACAAATAAATGTGAGGTCCAACTCCAGAGGACTCACTACTTTTAAACCCAGGATTTATCTCTTGATGTTTCTGAAACACTTATTATTTTTATTTTGTAACCATTTTTATCTGGTGTCTACTGGCTGAGCAGGAGTGGAAGGAATTCACCACTAGGCTTAATGATGCCGTCCAGCAGCAGATGAATGAAAGGAATGTAAACTTCTTCACAGATCTGTCAGAAACAGAGAAAGTTTTTGTTTTGGAAAAAGCAGCCAGGTCTCTTCATACAGGTAAGTGTCCTGGAAACCGAATGTCTCACAACCTGTAGGGCTAAGGCTGCGCTTACAGTGACAGCGACGGCGATGTCAGGCTACGGTCGCTGGAAAAAACAAATTGAGATGACAAGGCCGTCGCTCCATTGTGTCACGCTTACTATAAGCGCACGCAACGGCGGCAATGCATTTGTTTTGCCGTGACGTCGCATCGCTGTCACCATCGCCGACACTATAAGCGCAGCCTAAGGAGGGAGAGGGAGTAGGTGATTTGAAACCTTTTATTGGACCAACAAGTAGTTGATATGTTACAAGCTTTCTAACCTCTCCAAGTTCTTAATCGGGTATGGCAGAAATACAGAAACAAAATTGTGTATAAGATGGATATCTGGTTGCCATGGATGTTGACAGGAAGTGGGAACAAGTGACCCAGTGTGAAAATTAACAGTAGAGAGACATAAAATGCTTTTCTCTATTGAAATGCAAAAGCGGCCTAGACAGTAAGGAGACGTGATGGGGGAGTGTGTGGGACAGGACAGTGTTTGTGTGAAAATATCTATATATAAACCCACTATAACAATTTTAATGTCTGGTTATCTATATAAAGAATGTTATCAGGGGATGGTGCTTATATCTAGGTTCATTAATCTACCATATATTATAGTATTGACTGTTATCGCATTGCAAGATAGTGATTAAAGAGATCAATATTGTATTGCTCGACAACCACACAAAGAGGTATATGCTCGCCACTACTGGGGACGACAAAGTAATGCAGCCACTGAGCATCTCAACACTTTAGTAGCCAAAACAGCCAGCAGGACACGGGCCCCTGTGTCGTACACATAGTAGTAATCCACGGGGAAACGTCTCTCCTACTTTTCATAAATACTGTAGTCAAAAGCAACCCTTCTCTGCTCCTCAAAAAGATGTTACAATCCTGACACATCAGAAAGAACATAGAAAACGACAACCTCATATACAGGTTGCGAACTGGTGTGTACCACTGGTAGTACTTACAGTATAAAAGGAGTCAAATGTAATCCAGTGTTGTCTGTGTCCCTGTTTCTTTTGGGAAAGAGAATGGAGGCAAAAGAGATATCAGCATAATAATCATACAACAGGTATTTTAGAGTTAAAGTGTAGTAACAGACTAAAGAATGAAAGTACTTGTATATCTAGTTACCAAAGGAGGAAATTCAGTCATTCCATTTGTGACAAAATGAGAAGGTGGAATTCCTCTGTGTGGCTGAAGTCACTGATCAATTCCTGGGAGATTATGAACCACAACTGATTAGAAACTCCATTTTCATCCTTTAATTTGAACTAAAAGAGCATTTTTGGTGCTCAAGGCGGGCAGCCTACCTTCAACTCCTAAAATGTTGACACCTGCAGTAATTGTCAGTATTGCATAAAGAACCCATGTTCAATCATCAAAAATGTATAACCCCTGTGCAACCTCACCGACTGCAGTCCTTACTCCAGCAAATACTATGTCAACATGATTTGGTGCCCAGAAATATGTAGGAAAACAGATACTCCCTTTTAGGCATTTGTTAAAAAATCACATAGAGTCATTTTATTTTATCACATATGAAAAATGAATAAACAGGCTGAAGGAAACCAAACATAACATGTTTCATCAGAGACCCATTGATGCATTTTTATTCTTCGCCAGGAGCCCATTTATGCATTTTAAATACATGTTAAATAAGAGGATTGGCTATTTAGTAAATGCCCAGACAGAACAGCTTCTTTTCTACATACTCAGCGTGACACCACATTTCTCAACATCCTTTGTTTATAGTCTGAATGATACTCTAAGCATAATAATAATTCATAAACAAATAATAATGTGCTTAACATTCTGCAGAGCAATACTATATGTGAGACAGATAGGCCGAAGCTTCTATAATAATACATACGTATGCAGGGCCCGCTAACCACCAGGCAAACTAGGTGGTCACCTAGAGCGGCAAAATTTTGGGGGTGGCAAAAAACTGGGGATTCCATGTAGCAATAGGACTGCTGACAGGGGGGCAGCTGGGACTACTGTCCTGGGACCAGTGAGTCAGGGAGCCCTGGCACCCTGCTGGCAACCCTAACATGTGCCAGATCTGCAGAGGTGCCTCTCAGAGGGGGCCTGCTGGAGGCCAGTGGAACTGACGGACACCTTCGTCGACACCCTCTGACAGACACCTCTGCAGTGCTGCCCTCTTCGGCAGGCCTCTAACAGGCCCCCTCCATTCTTCAAGGCTGCAGGGAAGTATACTCTGCTCCAAAACTCCCTCCCCACCACACCCCCCAGGCCAATACCTCCTTCTACTTCCTCCCTTCCCCAGGGCACATAACTACCCCTCCCCCAGGGCACATAACTACCCCTCCCGCAAGGTCTATAACTATACCCCCTCCCTACATCCCTACAATGAGAATGTACAATAAGTATCGTATTCTCCTTTTTAATGTAAAATACATCTGTAATTATAAATGCAGAATTTGTACTCATACTGATGCACAATATTAATTTTCTAAAGTTAATGGCGGGGGAGAGGAGGGCGCAAAGCTGTAGGTTCGCCTAGGGCACCTAATACCCTTGCACCAGCCCTTTATGCATGCAAAAAAGAAACAGTAAGATAAGTTGGGAGTAGAGATGAGCAAATATATATATATATATATATATATATATATATTAGCTATAGTATTAATTTTATTTAGATTCCCTTGCATGACTATAAAAGCTGTTCAAAAATGTCCCTAATTATTATATATAGATTGTACTCTATAGCAGCTAAATGAATTGAGGCAAGGACACAGCAGGGTTAGTGAGAGCAGAAGCGTTTATTTCATGATTTTTCTGACAAACTGTTGAATTCAAAACATTATTGGGATATGAATTAAAGTCTTCCAGATACAAAAATGGGGGGAAATGTGCACACTGATGCAGAATTTGATGCATTCTATAGTATGAAAGAAAACATGAAAACACACCTTTTAAAATAAGTATTCCAATAGCAGGGCCGCCAGCTTTCCTGGGGCCAGGACTAGAGTTTCCACCTGGGCACCCCATGTCAGCAGTCTTGCGCGCCCCACATACCCCCTCTCTTTCTTTTACACTCCCCCTCCTCTCATTCAATTCTCCCTTCGCTCTCGCTCAATCCCCATTCCCCTCTCACTCAATCCCCCGTCACTCAATCCCCGTCACTCAATCCCCCCTGTCACTCAACCCCCCCTGTCACTCAATCCCTCCTCCTCTCTCACACAATCCCCCCTCCTACTGAACCCCTCCCTCTCACTCAATCTCACCTCTCACTCAATCCCCCTCCTACTCAACCCCCCCTCTCACTCAATACCCCCTCACCTCTCTCACCCTCTCTCCTCTCTTTCACGCAATCCCCACCCCCCCCCCCCCACCCCTCTAAGAATTTTTCCTTGGGTGGGGAGACCTCTGGTCCCGCCGCGGAGGGGAGCTGGGGCCCCACAGGCAGATGCAGAAGATGGGCCTGACTTTCGGGTGGGTCCAACTTCTGGCGTCGACCACATACACCAGGGGGGGGGAGACGGATTGTTATGAGGGGCCCGCAGATGGGGAGAGCTGGGGCTCCGCAGCACACAGACGCCCCAACAGCTGGACGCAGAAGTTGGCTCCAACCTCTGGCCGGGCCCAACCTTCAATACCGGCCGGCCAGGCCCCCCGGAGGTGTTGGGCTCCAAGACACTTGTCCCAGCGCCAGCCCCCTCCCCCCCCCCCCACACCACCCCCCACAGCGACCCTGTTCAATAGGATTAATGGCTACTGCCCCACAGTCACAGATATCAACTATTGTGGCCAAATACTGCACTTATTCCCACACCTGCTGTCTCTGTAAGTCTCCAACATACCACTTAGATTGTAAGCTCTCCGGGGCAGGGATTTCCTTTCTTATTGTCTGATTTTGTTTTTTGCAATTTGCAATATAAATCCCTGTTTTTGTATTGTCCTTTTTGTAAAGTGCTGTGGACACTGTATAAATATCAATATAACAATATCTAAATAACAATATACATACATACGTGTATACATGCATTCTGTAACTCCTATTTACATTCCTCAAATTGCAAGCAGATGCACACAGAGAAAAATTGAAGTGCTTTAACATATTTATGTCAAATTAACATTCTATAATGTATAATATATAGTATAATCTGACCCATCTCCTTTATACATCATCCCCTCAGAATATAGCCCAACTTTTCTCTGCATAAACAGCTTTAGCAGTTTGATCCCATGCTTGTGCTTTCTGACTTTATCCAATCAACAGTTTTTTTTTATCCATACCCTGGAGTAGATGGGGATTTGCATAAGACTGCTACTTATATCAATTTGCATATCCAGTTCATTATCATGAAATAGTTCCATGTATGTGGGGATTCTCAGGGTGCAGATTAACTTTCTTACTGCTTCCACAGACAACATAATGAACAACGATGGATAGAAACGTGTTTTTTCTCTTCCAGGAGACGTGTACAATAAGCTTGCTGGTCAAATCAGATCCTGCTTAGAAGATAATATCTACAGCTATGTTTCTGATGAACGGCAGAGTAGTGACATCACCAAAAATCAATCAGACCTGGTGACTGGACACATTCAAGATGGAGTGGTATGTGAAGACCTATACCTAAGGAAGTACAATTGCTAAAGATCATAAAATGCTAAATTCCAGAAGTTCTGAAACCCAAGGGCCCCAGGCGACGTCTGGATGGTCAGGGAAACCTTCCAACCTGCAGAGTGATTTTTCCATCAGTGCTGCAGGCTAAATATAGACTAAGTCCAGTGAGCTAAGCCACCAACTCGACAGCTCGCTTGCCAAATTGACTGTAAAGCTCTGTGAAAGGAAAGGCGGGTTCAGCTTCCAGACAGCCATTAGTCAGTTTAGCAATTGCAGGGTTTGATGACACTGGAGACACAACCCCCTGACATGACTATATAACTGGAGTTTCTTTTTCTGTGCATAGTGCAACATGGTGTTTTCAAGTCTTTTTATGTTTCTGGTTCCTTGACTACCTTTGTTTTGTTCATTGCTTTTTGCACCATTTGTAAAGACCTTGGCTACTCTCACAACTCTGCTTCTACCTAACCTTTGGTAATGTTTCATTACCACTTGGCTACGACTGTAGCTATGTGTAAGGAATCGGGGAACACGTCCTTTGCGATGTTTTCCCTCCTTACCTGTCTTTGCACAGACCTCCGCTCTGGCACCAGCGCGTGTGCGCGCACCCCCACTCTGCTTATAGAGCGTGCGCGCGCACACGCAGCTCTTCTAACGCTGCCACGGAGCTTAGCCCCGCCCCCTCAGATGCACCGCTCTTCTCTCGCGCGCGGCGCGCTCACGTGACATCGGGCCTTGCTCCCTAGCTGCGAGGCAACTAATCGGATGCCACTTGTCTCCTGCAGCCTATCGAGACTCCCGCTGGGGCCGCGCCTCCGCTCCGCCTCCTGTTCTATTGGCCCACGCCACTACTTTTACCCTGCTCATGCTCAGAGTCATTGCTGAGCATAACTAGTTGTAGCCTTGTGCTCCTGCGTCTGTTGTGCCTTGCTCTTGTCTCGCAATCTCTTGCAGTTTTTGGATTCTACGTGTACCGACCCGACTTGACTACTGAACCCCTCTGGATATCGACCCGGCTTACCCTCGACTACATGTACCTCTCCAACCCAGACCACGGCTATACGGACTTTCACTATTCTGACCTCTCCATCCCAAGACATTGGCAAGTATCTGGACTAACCCGTTCTCTGCAACCCAGACCCGGCTACATTGACAATCCGCCTGCCAGGCACGTTTCCGGTGCTGTGGGTGTGTGGTTCTATACTTCCCCACCTCAGCACCGGAGTCCTGTCTTGCTCGTGGGTAGCGCAAGCATTACACTATGACCCTGCTGTTGCTTACTACTCTGTACTATTACTGCTTATATCCCAGCATTATCCCTGATAATTAATAGCATATTGGATAGGGGCCTGTGTCTCAAATGTCATTTACTCTTTTGTGTTTCCATCTCAGTGTTGTGGCTTAGAAACACGGGTCTATAGGCATATTAAAAAAAAATAACTGTTATCTTTATTCTCAGGTATGTTTGGGGTATTTTCTCTAATGAGCAGTCTTGGCTTCACCTCCTGAACAGTAGTTTGGCTTCTCCCTCTATTTTCTCTGTTGTTGCTTATCTTGCAGCAGTCACACAACGGCTGCTAATCAGCTAAAGCCAAGTCAGTCAGCTGACATTTATGTACAAGTATAGAGTAATGAATATGAAGGGAAAAAGCCAAGCAGCAATAAAAAATTTAAGAGCAAGATAAGAACTCCTTTAGTTTGGAGGGAGATTCTTCAAACTGGATATAAGCTAGAGGGACATTAGGTGGTATATAAACCCAAAACAAGAACATATTGCAGCATTAGGGTTCTACGTATCAACATAGAGAATCGTGTGTTTATAGGCACTGCTCTGTATCTTGGATCAGAGCTGCGACATATGTAAGAACAGTTTCTTATATCGGATGCAGTATATAAGATGTGCGCCACTTTTTTTAGGCAAATAAAAGGCATAAATTGTGGTGCCATCAATCACAGACTGTGATACAGCTGATTAGAATCTGTGCACTATGTAACTCCTCCCCATCTCCTCCTTCCAACACTCCCCACGGACAGGGGGAAATCAGAGCAAAATGCTTTGACACATAGGTACAGGGTGAAAATGCCCCGGTTTTGCCTCACAATTGCCTTGATACATATACCACATAGAGATCAATATGACTTCTTAGAGACTGTCTTTGCTTTCTGCATGTATGTCTAATGTAGGACATAATAAAATGCATGGCATATAGACTTCTGCATTATATTCTCTGGTTTATAGCATATTATATGCTGAACACCATGTATTTTATTTACAGATTAACATACTGGATAAAAGACCAGGCATGAAGGGAAAACTGCATGCCCTTTTTAACCAGCCCTTACCTGGTTCTTTGAGAACTTTAACTTGGAGACTACAACTATCCAACACAAAAGGTAGGTATAATAGTGAAAATAAATAATAACCCAGTCTCTTTGCTTTACACAGCAAGCCATTAATTTACTGCTGGAAACACCTACAACACATTTTAGAGTAATGCATTGCACATGTTGTAACTTTAATTAGGAGTTTATTTATTTTTTAGCCATTGTATATTGCATTGTAAAACCATTTTTAAACCGCTCTAAGCTTGCCAGCTACGTTTTAATTCATTTGTTATTGTCACAGCGCGCATGGAATATCTGACGCAAGTCTCTATGAACAAAGCCAGATCTGTTTTGGACAGGGAGATTTCACTGCACTGTCAGGCTCTGCTCTCCAAAGAACAAACCTTTCAGCACCTTAAAGATAACCAGAGTAAGTAACAGAGTGCATCTGAAGACTTTGCTGCATGTAAGGGGTTTCTGGTTGTGAGCAAACTAAGCAAATGTCTAGGGCCCACACAGTCCAAGTGGCATCTAGTATATTAACATTATGTTTTATTGTAGCTTTTCTTTAAATTATTTCCTATGTTTTGTATATGTAACAGACTTTTTGGACCCACCCAATCTCACATTGGCCCCTGTGGTCTACTGGCCCCATGACATGTCTGTATGTCGTGTGGTGCACCTTCTGGCTTACAGGACTCCTGAGTCTCCCGCTGGATGGTAGTGGGGATATCAGCACGACAGGCATGTGAGGTAGTGTGATCTGAGTCTTACTCACATACGATGCAGCGCCTCCACCTCATCAGGATCTCTGCGGCTGCAGGGGGATGTATCTGATGAAGACCTCCTCTGTGGTACCTCCTTCTGCAGAATGACTCCACACTCACACAGAAGGGTTGCGGTGAACAAGGGCCTCTTTATTTACATGTTGATAGGCAGACTGCCCCTCATCGCGGTCGTACTAGCCGCACATTGTCAGGCTGACCATCTTGAGGAAGGTTCCGGCTGCTCCTAATTAAATTGGTAAGGGAGATCCATCTGTACCAGGTCCCTGGATACAGTGAGTAAGCAGCTTGCCTCTCTGCCACTTCAGCTGCACAGCCTCACAACTCTTGCATCAGACACTGCACTGTCTGGCTCTGCTCTGACACACTGCAACACTGTTGCAGACACTCCACATGCCTCTCACTGAACACAGTCAGAACACAGACTGAACTGAACAGACTAACTTTAGGAAGTGCTGTGCAATATATCAGCTTCCAGAAAGACCCACCTCTCTGTGTCACTAATAGTGGACACAGAGCATGCTGTCACTTCCTTTGCTACTATCTTACACATCACCAGGGGTTGAGGGCAACCCTGCCCTTTTAACAGGAGTTACTGCACAGCATGAGAGAGATATGTACACCAATTTTACACATAGCTACATATACATAGAATGTGAACTGGAATTTAGTGAAAAACAGATCTAAAGTGGTATTTGAAATCTTTTATTGCTTTGTAACACATTGCCGTCCCTTTCACCAACCCTGGGATTTGGGGGGGGTGAGGAAGGACCTCTCATAAGCACAGCAAAATTAAAATAGAGGGCTGTATTGCAAACAGTTTCTTTAAACTTGATTTATTGACACATGGCAAAGTATAATAAGGGTTAAAAAAACACTAACGCGCTTCACGCCTTGTCTGTTACTTTGACGCTTTAACAAAGCGCCAGGCAAGGAGTGAAAAGCATTAGGGTTTTTTTTATACCTTTTTTGTACTTTGCCATGTGCCAATAAATCAAGTTTAAAGAAAGTGCTTGCAATCCTGCCCTCTATCTTCATTGCACTGTGCACCTCCATCTTGTAGCGATGCTCGTCTCAAGCAGGAAGCGGACCGGCAGAGCTGACGTAGGAAGGTGAAAGAACCAACCTGAGCCGAGGGACAGAGTCCTGATAGAGTAGTGAGTGGTAGGCCGAAGGTCAGGGCTGGCAGCAGAGTTGCGTAGTCTGTGTGGATGCAGAGGTCGAGGCAGGCTGAAGAAAAGGATAGTTGAAGTACGTGCAGTGGTCAGGACGGGCTGAAGACAAGGATAGTCGAGGTACGTGAGCCGGGTCTGGTAACATAGAAGATAATAGGTATAAGGGCGTTGCATGAACTCAACATAACCTGGAACCTTGCTCTGCAACTTCCTGCTCACAGGGCTGACCTTTTAAAGGAAGTTGCCAGAGACAAAGATGGACAATTCGGCCACAGAGGGCGAGCAAGAGCAAAATCCTGAACCGAAACCTGAAAACACGGATAGGATTTTGCCAAACCTCTTACATCTCCTCTTCACTGCTCTTCTCTTTCCATACGGCTGGAGCACGCCAAAGAAGCCAGCATCAGGAGGGCTCCTGTGAGCACCTCTATGGTTTTCTTTGAAGCACAAAGTGATGTTTTTGTGACTAACTGTGGACCACATATTCAAACAATGTGGGAGCAGCATTAAGACTTTATTTGGGACAGAGACACTTACATTAGAGATCGCCTCTCAGGTCTTTAGTCTCACACTTCCCATTATTTGCTCACGTCACATAGCTGGACCACACAATACTCATCAAGAGGAGTCACTACTCACAATTGAGGATTTATAAACCGTCCTGACTGTGCGAGGGGCTTTCTCCTTACACATAAAAGAACACAGACTTCCCAGACATTTTTTTAAAGGTATTCTACAAAGGTTTTCTGATGCACTGACTTTGGGTTACATGCTGTTTTTTATTTAATGTAGACAGGTGATGCTATCTATATACGTACTGTATGTTCAGTAAGGCACCGCTGCAGTAAGGCACCTGAGACTAACATCAGAATGTGTGGGACAATATAGAAAACAATAAGGAAGCTGTCACTAGTGTTGATAGTGTGGAAATTAGTCGTTTGGTGGTAATTGTTGAAGCCTAGGTGTTACCCTTTGTTCACCTTAGCACCCATATTTTATTTATTTTCCTGTGCTCTTTTAGAACTATTATCATCCTGTGTATGGCATCTAAGATTTGTTCATGTGAGAAACTATGGCAAGTAGTACATTTAAGAATCAATTCATATACTGGCATGTACCAAAACATTGCCAGTGTGTGGCTGGTTCATTGTATTTATTATAGCATTTTATCTGCTTATTTTACGTTTTTTTGCATAATTTTATATAAAATACAATTTTAAAAAAAAACACAAACACATTTTTAGAACTTAAAACACGAGTGAAAATACACACCCGTACTATTTATTTTTGTTTTTAAGTACTGGGATGGGATCTATATGGAAATATTGGGCAGTACATCCTATAAAAAAAGACTCCCCGAATTATAGTTAGGATTAAACACAGTATACTAGAATATAATATGAAATATATAGCATATCATACATTTGAATTGTTCACAGTTGTTTGAACTTTTTTTAATGGAAGTGTGTAAATGTATTCTTGTTTTAATGGAAGTGTGTAAATGTATTCTTGTTTTAATGGAAGTGTGTAAACGTATTCTTGTTTTAATGGAAGTGTGTAAATGTATTCTTGTTTTAATGGAAGTGTGTAAACGTATTCTTGTTTTAATGGAAGTGTGTAAATGTATTTTTGTTTTAATGGAAGTGTGTAAATGTATTCTTGTTTTAATGGAAGTGTGTAAATGTATTCTTCTTTAATGGAAGTGTGTGAATATTCTTTTTTTGAATGTAAGTGTGTAAATGTCTTCTTTTTTTCCTTTGCAGTCTCAGTAAGAACCATGCGCAATGTGCTATCCTATTACCATACACTTCAGCACATTCAGGGCAGCCTGCCAGAGGCAGCGTACCTTCTTCTTGTGCCTCTGGTGCAGGTTGTGATTGACACCTGTACCCCCAGCACCTTACTGGATTCAGTCTCCACACTGCTGGTTGAAGAGTACATCACTTTTATGGACTCCCGGCCAACTCTCATGCGTAAATTATATTCCTCTGAGGTAAAGATTGCTCTTTCTAATACATGCATGAGATATCTGGCACAGATGACCATACATTTTATTTTATTTATACAAATGTTTTACCAGTAAGTAATACATTGAGAGTTACCTCTCATTTTCAAGTATGTCCTGGGCACAGAGCTATAAAAAATACATGGTTACATTAAAAGAACAGGGTTATACAGTGAATTCACAGACATTTTATGGACCGATAGAGTTGGAAAATTGGGTACAGGGGATAAAGGGATGATGAGTTTCCGATTGAAATAGAGCAGCTTTAACATCACCAAACATAAGCGAATGGCTCACACTCTTTGGCAGCCCTTCGGCTGCACCAAAGACTGTCCGCCTTTTGGGCAACCCAGATGTACACTGGGGTGGTTGAGATTGAATCTGTTGCAGCTGTGAACAGAAAGATCTTTGTGTCCTCTTGGCTCATTAACATTCCAGTGGGAGGGGTTGACATTACACAAAGTACAAGCACATTTTAACCCTTAGCATGCTAGTCCTGTGCAAAGGGGAGCAGTTCTTGGGGAGCCCCATCAGCCTGTCCGCCTTTGGGGCAATGCAGTACATTTCTCCAGTATTAACACCATTTATTTGTGTGACAAATGACCTCATTACTAAATGAAACTAAGCACCCAATGTAAATAGTACATTGGGTGCTGGTGCTTGCTATGGCCAATGTGAAGCAGTTCAGCAGAAATGACTGCAACTGACGGCAACGTTACATTTGAGCCAATTTACTGTATAAAGCTGTATAATGTCGGAGAAAGTAAAATAAATGTGTATATTCATGGAATTTCAGCGTAGGGCAGCTCAGGGACGCACTGTCTATTTTCAGCACTCGGCGATGCTTTGGGGATATTGACTGATAGATAGAGGTTACATTGCAGTAACAGCTCTTCTATGGGCCTTGTTGACACAGCTAGGGTAGCATAAGCAGTGCACACTTTTTAAACAAGTGGTGGCTTTGTGACTAAGTACAGGAGTGGCCAAATCCAGTCCTCAAGGGCCACCAACAGGTCAGGTTTTAAGGCTATCCCTGCTTCAGCACACGTGACTTAAGTGGCTCAGGCAATGACTGAGCCACCTGTGCTGAAGCAAGGATAGCCTTAAAACCTGACCTGTTGGTGGCCCTTGAGGACTGGAGTTGGCAACACCTCTACTAAGTGATCACATTAGCTCTTCTGAGGGAGAGTTTCATACAGTATCGTTATCGGTTAAGAAATGCAGTGGTGGTTCTATGCATAAACAACCTAACTCACTGGAGATACAGCTCAGTACTGAAGGGCTACAAAAAAAGTCCAGATTTTCAGCGAAGTACATACCTTAACAAGTTGGCTTCGTGATAATAAAGACTGGGCTAATAGGCAAAGTATGTGTTTATTAGGGAAATGCTTCACAATTGGTCCAAAGGTAGCCCCCAGGGACTGAACTTCAGCACCACTGACCTAAGCAAATGCTTACCATCCTAAGCTGACCATGGGACTCCAGTGCATAATGATTTTTAATATTTGCTATTAGCATAATTTAACCTAAAATTGTTTTATTTCAATGATTTATATTCACATGAAAAAATAATTAGTTTTAACTTCCCGCACTTAACCTCCTCAGTGGCAGAGTTACATATACTGTAGGGCATTGTAGTGTAACACATTCGTTTACAATGAATAGCATGTAACCCACACTAGTCAGACGGTTTAGGGACAAGTGTTTGTGTTTGAGCCCCTACTATATTTCTTTTTACATTCACAAGCTATATAATTTATCCCCAACAAATTAAGTGATAGGGTTACAATAATGCCTTAATCATTCTTTGGCATTGATTTATCCATTCATTTACTGCCAGCTGGCACAAAGTTTACAGAAAAATTGCAAATAAAATCTGCTAGTATAATGCAGACGGCAAAACCCAACTCATAGACCCAAATTCAATATTACATCAAGTAGAGGTCTCCAACCTTTTGCCTTAGGAGGACCGGCAAAAAATACAAAATAAAATTGGAGTTTCCTGGAACCAGGGTCACGAATGATGTATGAATAATTCTAGTTAGCTTAACTCATGCCTTCCCTCTTCCAAAGCACAACAAGTCCTTTTGTCTTTCTTAGTTTTATTGAGGGAAAATCACAGGAAGAAAGGTACTTGCAGATGTAGTGTGGGTAGAGAGTGCTTCTCTGTCTGAAGTGCAGTGTATCAAGGTAAGGCAGTGTAAAAACAGAAAGGCCTTGCTGGGGCAAATAGTAGGAAGGTACTCACTCAGAGTCCAGGGTGAAAAGGAAGTGAGGGGCAAGGGTCACATTAGAAGTGAAGTGAGACTGTACTAACTGTCAGCAAGGACAGGGGGGTAGGAATAGCCCACTCTCAGCTAGTAGAATAGGAGATTGCAGGCAACCAACACTGACTAGGGCTGTTTAAATAACATGTAACAATAATGTTGCCTTTTCACATGCAGCTAGCTGCTGGGACAGGGAAAATAGCAGGCAGCTGAACTAGGGAGAAATTAATCCCATGAGCTGCAAAGGGAGACAGAGAATATGGAATCTGGTTCCAGGACATGGAGGATTGGTTAATACTAGGACTGACTGGTTTTAAACACGCTACTGTATGTATAAATAAAAAAATTACAGTAAAAAAAAAAAAGAACGTTTTACATTCACTCAGTCCCCCTCCCTCACACTCAATCCCCCCTCTCTCACACAATCCCCTCGAACCCCTCCTCCCACTCAATCCCCTCCCTCTCACTCAATCCCCCTTCCTCAAACTCAATCTCCCCTCCCTCAGACTCAATCCACGTCCTCACACTCAACCCCCTCAAACCCCTCCTCCCACTCAATCCCCATCCCTACATTCTACCCCCTCTCCTCACATTCAATCTCCCCTCCCCACACACAGACACACACACACAATGAAACACACACTAAGAATTTTACCTTTGGGTGGGACCCAGCCACATCGAAAGCTGCAGTGCTTCCGGCACCAACCGGGGTAAACAGACAGGCTAGGGGAGCGCGAGTGTGGCCAGGATCCTCCGTGGACTGTTCAATTTCTGGGGCAAGCTAATGCCGGTCCGGTCCGTGGACCACCCTTTGGAGACCACTAACAAAGTATTGTAGCTTCTTAGTGCTGAAGAGTTCAGCTCCATTCAAATAAATGGAATTAAAATCTTCACAACATATTGAATAAGGGCCATACCGTTACAGCCACCTTCACCATATCAGAGTTACTACCGTCCCAGTACTAAGTTCTGACTTAAAGAGTCAGAAGTTCAGACTCCCATTTTAATTTATTGCTCTATAATTACCTAATAATCTGGACCTACTTGAAAACGAGAGACAACAACATATTGTTTCCTGGTAAAATATCTTTGAAATAAGTAATTTCTCTCGACACTCTGACCCTGTTTTTATTTCCCACTTCTCTTTTCATACCAGGACTCCACCAGCAATGAGAAGATATTCCAAGAAATGGCACTGGCATTAAATAAAATAGATCAGAACCTGGTACGCACCGTACAAAGTATCTACGCATCACTAGGTCTGTTACAGTCAATATGCCTCCTATGTCTATATTAACCCTTATTATGGTTAGAGAGCAGCTCATATTCAGGTGAAGGCCTTTTGTTTGAAGAGATTACCATAAAATCCTCAAACCCACCTTTCTTTTACTAGAGTCATGAATGGATTTTCTTCCCTCCTATAACACATAAATAACAAGTGTTGAATTGTTGGGGGTTTTTTTGGTTGCTTTTCTCTGAATCAATGTGACTGTAAATATTGGATGAGTATCTCACCCAATTAAAATTTGACATAGGTTCAAAAAAGTACATTAAATTCAAGCTAAAAAAACGTATGCGGTATAGGCAGCACTACACTGGGATAGGCTAGGAAAATGAGGAGTGGGTGCAAGGAAACAGTGGAGGGACCCTAAACTCTCCTCAACAAATTACAGATAAGCACAAGGGGTCCCAGCACACAAAGCAATGAAGAATACTAAACACAGGGTATATGCCAAAAATCAAAATGCATTATGAATAAAATATGTGCTACATACAATTACGTGACCAGGTAGAGAAGATCAAAGTTGTATACAATCTAGATGGTGAAACCAAAGGGGGGAAGGGAATGACACAGAAAGGAGCCCCCCTCAGCTCACCACACATTTCTTTCCCCATATGGTATAGATTGTATATAACTTTGATCTTCTCTAACTGATCACGGAATTGTATGTAGCACATATTTTAATCATAATACATGTTGTTTTTCTGGCATATACCCTGTGTTTAGTATTCTTCATAGTTTTGTGTGCTGGGAACCCTCGTGTTTTTCCATTAAATTCAAGCTAATCTATTGTGTTACAGTGTTAAATAAAAGCATGAAAAAAAGGCAACATTGTCTTCTATTACTTTTCTGTCAAAAGTAAAACAAACAATTGATATGTACACATATGCGCATATACACATATACGTATGTGTGACTACAATAACAAACAGAAGCCAATACGCATATATGTATTTGTTCACATATGTAGGTTTGGCCCATAAATCAGCATTTCCAGTTAAGATGAGCCCTTTATCAACCTAAGTGACTACTAATCATTGGAATCATAAAGCTGCAGACCAAGCAATATCCTACATGTGTGTTTTCTTAAATAAATCAGTTCTGTGCTATGAGAAAATACTTGTAGCAGTTTCTTTTTTAATCAATCTTTTTTTATTGGCAACAAACACGTACAGAAATGTCATGGGCACATGATAACATAACTAGGTTTGGCGAGATGTTGACCAATAGACTTTTTCTTTTTGAAAGAAAGAGAGAAGAAAAGGAAGGACGGGGGGGGGTGGACAGGGAGGGAGGAGGGGGGAAGGGGAGAGGGGGAGAGAATTTGTAGCAGTTTTTTTAAACAGCTCTGAATGATATTTTTAATGTATTATAATGTAACAAGCATTTTTTGTTTCATTTACAAAGTCACACCCCCTTCCTCTTCTGAAACAGGTTCTGGCACACCCCATTTTGAGCCGTGCCGTATCTCTAGCAGTGCACCAATTGTATCTAGTGACTGCCTGGTCACATGATCTTCCCCACAGAACTTTGCATCTTTGGTCCTCTTCTGCTGCATTGGCAGCCATTTAGTGAACCCCCGAGACGAATCTTCGCCGATCGATCACAAGAGAAGGGATCAATCGGCAACTTAGCTAATTACTTATTGTGTGGATTGTATTGATGCACATATTAAAGGGAAATTATTTATTTTTTTAAAACAGCAGCTTGGACTGCTGCTTTAAGAATAGAAATAGGTGAATATTATGGCTAACATATGACCTCACCATCATGTCTCATGTGATGATAATGTGACCAGAGCTATATCACTATAGCCTCAGATGAATGGATGATGGCTACTTTTTAGTACTGGTATTATTACGGTTGTTGCTTTTGTAATAAGAAGAACTACATTATATACTGTTTCAATTTAGTTATGTTTGCAAAAGTTGGTGAGCTGATAATAGAATAAAATTCTGTCTTATGCTTGTTTTTCTGCAGCTACAAATCCTGAAGAGGCCTTGCTATTGGGGATGCACAAGATATTACAACCCATCCTCCAAACTCTCTTTGTCGGTATGACATAACCAATAACTTAATGTCAAAGAAGGTCTAGTTATACCATCCCAACCTCAAATGCTCCAAAATAGCCACCACGTTGGCCTTCAGACTTTTGCATCCAAAGGGAAAATGGAAATTGTCAAACACAGCATTCAAAGTTACAGTTAAAATCTACAGAAAGAGAACTCATCTTTTATTTGAACACTGTAGAAGCATATTTTATTGAAAACAAATTGATCATAACAAGGTTTAAAAAAAAAAAAAAAGAAAGAATTTGGCCTGAATCTACATTGTAAAGATGACACATTGCGCACACATAGATCATGCTTCCTGTACTGGTAATAACCGCATTAATGTGTTATGGTTTCAATTTGCATGCAAGCTGGGTATACTTGGTTTGCTGTTGCAAACTGCAAATTGACCTCATTAATAAATTGCAGTTATATCCAAATATTAAAATGTGTTACCAGGAAGTAATACATTGAGAGTTACCTCCTCGTTTTCAAGTATGTCCTGGGCACAGAGTTATGATAACAATACAAGGTTATATTAAATGAACAGAGGGTATACAGTCAATTCACAGACATTTCATGGAAAATTAGAGATATAATTATTGGCGTATGTAACCTTTACAGACACGATTACACTTGTGTTAGAAGAGGTAGGATAAGCCTGCAATCTGTTAGAAGAGGCCCTGCCTCAAGGAGCTTACAATCTATATGGCCAAGTAATTTGGAAAATTGGGTACAGGGGATAAAGGGCTGGTGAGTTTCAGAATGAAATAGAGCAGCTTTAACATCACCAACAATCAGTGAACAGCAGCAAACGGCTCACACCCTTTGGGTGCCCTAGGGCTGCACCAAAGGCTGTCCACCTTTGGAGCAGCGCAGATGTAGGCAGATGTAGGCTGCAGGGGTTCCAATTGAATGCAGCTACGGTTTCAGAGTCATTTGTCCTCCTGGGACTATATATAATTGTATATAGTTATCATATCCCCTCTTAGATGCCTCTTTTCTAATGTAAATAAATCTAATTTAGACTCAATCTTGGACACAAATTTGACTCAATCTTTACTTGTAAACAAGCTTAAAATAGTGAGAAGCAGTTAAAATGTCACTAAGGAATGGACTACATATGTCATAGACCTTGGGTTAAAATCAGGTACCTGCAATCCCATATACCTGTATTACCGCCTTCCCCTACTCCTGAGCACATCATTGTCTCGCTATAGAGGACACATGAGTAAATGTTACCGCAGGCTAAGCCCTTTGTGTGAATATTATCACTGGCCGAACTGTTTACACTCTTAAGGTCATACATCTTCTCACTCCAGGTTATCTGAACATGAGCACTTTATTGTATGTATGGGACCAGTACATCATAGGACTTGATCAACCAGCTTATAACTGCCTTCCCGCCATCAGCTTGGCCTTTCTTATATTACTTCAAGATCATCTCCGCGGCTGCCTCTCAGTAAGTGTCATATAATATTGGTAAGATCAGCTTAAACCTAAACCCGATCTGTTTCTTTCTTACCTATTTATTGTGTCAGAAGACCAACATTTTGGTCCAAAAAGTAACTTCATCAGATTTTCCATAAAACAGAGCAGATGATCAGGGCGGTTGAACCTGAGAGACAAAGACCACCCGATTTATCAATAATAAATATTAATTGTAAAATAAATACTGGTGAAATACAGTCTTAATATTCACCGCCACCACAGTAAGATAGTATTAAAGTATTTAGTTTGATTGAATTATATTGACTTATAGGTGACAAGTTCCATAGAATTTAGAAACGTGTACGATGGTTATGAGGAGAACTAACGCCAATTCCTTAAGTAAACCAGTCACATCAATGCTGTGCCATATGACGTGAGTGACTGAGGCGGTAACAGTGTTAGGAATGATACCGAAAGTATATGGTGCAGACAGCACAGCTAGGGATATATGGTATAACACAACAGTTGCGGGAAAGGTGCGACAGGAACAATAAAGGGACCCTTACTCCCTCAAAAATAATGGTAACAAATAAAAGGGGAGGTTCCTAGCACTCAATAAGCAAGATATAGAAAAACATCGAAATTACATAATTAAATCAGCGATTATTTACTGTAGATAAGGTAAATAATGTACAAAGTGCAAATACACTTTACATAAAACAATACTGACACTAGCTTATAGAGAACACTGTACAGACAGTATATCAAAACATAATATACTTATCTGACGTATGGATGATCAATTTGAGATTGATGCTTATTATACAGAGCAAATAAACAAGAGCTAAATAAGGGCAGTGAAGGAACAAAAAGAATTTAAAGGAGCAATACAAATCTCAGTGGAATTACAGAAAGGGTCAGCGTTTCGGGGAATGAACCCCAGCTTCAGGCCCATTCCCACCAGTCTAATCCTAATGCTACTTCCCTTGTCTCATGACAAAAACCTGCAATGCTGATGCAGTCAGAAATAGTCACGTAGTGGATTAAATATATGTGTTTTCAAGGTCTCAGCTCAGATAATTATCACAAAAAATTGCGTCAACTTTGTACATCACTTACCTTACGTACAGTAAATAATCACTGATTTAATTGTCTTTTTGCCGTTTTTCTATATCTTGCTTATTGAGTGCTGTCAACCTCCCCTATTTTTAGTCTTAGGAATGAATTCCAATGCATTGCCTTCAAATGTGTTGTATAGTAAACCGACCCCAAAAGATGACTGACGTGAGCAGAATATAAATGAAGGGGACATTTTTTGAAAAAAATATGAAACAAGTAGGTAGAAAATATTGTCAAAAGGCTTGAATGTGCAATAAAATGATCTGCTTTTTAACTTGGGTATGTTGTCCTGTTGCATGAATAGTCACACACCAATAAGACCCCCGAAAATATGAAGACATTTGAAATGATCATAAATAAAATATGGCACTTTATTGCTAGACAATACTATTGTTAAGTGCATCAATGTACATACAGTAGTACAGCGTTATTGGTACAATTAGAAGTATTAACTAAAAGCAGAATAGCTGTTTGCAATCAGTAGTGGACATTCAACCATTTACTTAACCCTTTGGGTGCCAGAGAGGCCGCACCACCAGGTTGCACTTGCCCCTCCAGGCAGATCGCAATCATGTGACCGCTCCTCAGAGCAATCACGTGACCGCTCCTCAGAGCAATCCCGTGACCGCTCCTCAGAGCAATCCCGTGACCGCTCCTCAGAGCAATCACGTGACCGCTCCTCAGAGCAATCACGTGACCGCTCCTCAGAGCAATCACGTGACCGCTCCTCAGAACAATCCCGTGACCGCTCCTCAGAACAATCCCGTGACCGCTCCTCAGAACAATCCCGTGACCGCTCCTCAGAACAATCACGTGACCGCTCCTCAGAACAATCACGTGACCGCTCCTCAGAACAATCACGTGACCGCTCCTCAGAACAATCACGTGACCGCTCCTCAGAACAATCCCGTGACCGCTCCTCAGAACAATCCCGTGACCGCTCCTCAGAACAATCCCGTGACCGCTCCTCAGAACAATCACGTGACCGCTCCTCAGAACAATCACGTGACCGCTCCTCAGAACAATCCCGTGACCGCTCCTCAGAACAATCATGTGACCGCTCCTCAGAACAATCCCGTGACCGCTCCTCAGAACAATCCCGTGACCGCTCCTCAGAACAATCCCGTGACCGCTCCTCAGAACAATCACGTGACCGCTAATCACAACAATCACGTGACCGCTCCTCAGAACAATCCCGTGACCGCTCCTCAGAACAATCCCGTGACCGCTCCTCAGAACAATCCCGTGACCGCTCCTCAGAACAATCACGTGACCGCTCCTCAGAACAATCACGTGACCGCTCCTCAGAACAATCCCGTGACCGCTCCTCAGAACAATCCCGTGACCGCTCCTCAGAACAATCCCGTGACCGCTCCTCAGAACAATCCCGTGACCGCTCCTCAGAGCAATCACGTGACCGCTCCTCAGAGCAGTCACGTGACCGCTCCTCAGAACAATCCCGTGACCGCTCCTCAGAACAATCCCGTGACCGCTCCTCAGAACAATCACGTGACCGCTCCTCAGAACAATCACGTGACCGCTCCTCAGAACAATCACGTGACCGCTCCTCAGAACAATCACGTGACCGCGGAGTCGCCTAATCCAGAAACGGAAGAGCACGAGTCCTCTTCTGTTTCCCTGCGTTTCAGATCACTTCGCGCAGAACCAGATCTTCCCTGGGAAATGAGCAGTAAAAGGCCATGACTAGCGACAACGTCATGGGGCCCCTGGAGTGCCAGACCCCATAACATAGTGGCTACGTCTTAGGGCACCATAAAGGATTAATATTCAAGGACTCCGTTTCCGCAGGCTCCGTACCACAAGATTGGTCTAACGCAGATGTAGTGCTTACATTTGAAAGGGGAGCGAGATCACAATCGGGCAATTACAGGCCTGTAAACCTCACATTAATAGTGGGGAAGCTATTTGAATGTTTATTAATAAATAATATTAATAAATAATATTCAGGAATACTTATTGGATAAAATAATTATCAGTGATAGTCCGCATGAATTTATGAAGGACAGATCATGCCAAATTAAACTTATTCGTTTCTTTGAGGAGGTAAATAAGAATTGTTGATGTGATCTACTGAGATTTTGCCAAGGCTTTTGATACGGTGCCCGACAAGAGGTTACTGGAAAAAAAATAAAGGAAATTGGTCTGGCTAAAAATATTTGTATCTGGATTGCAACTGGTTGGACTATAGACAACAGAGTTATAATAAATGGAATCTTTTCAGGTTGGGTTAAAGTTGTAAGGGGAGAACCTCGAGGATCGGTACTGGGACCCCTACTTTTTAACTTGTGTATTAATGACTTTGATGTTGGCATTGAGAGAAAAGTCTCCATCTTTGCTGACGACGAGAGAGGATATGCAAAGTATATTGTAATGACTCCTAATAGCATATCTCTCAGGTGTGCTCCTTTTTGAGCACAGGTGACTCTCCCCGTGGTGGAAGGAAAAAAGGCTAGCTAAACTACATGTGTTTACATTAGAAAAGAAATAGGCCTCTAAAAACGGATATGATAACTATCTACAAATATATTCAACTTTCAAGGGAACTACAGTCTTAATCCCAAGGAGTCCAGTACAAATGACTCAGGATCGTCCCTTAAGGTTGGAGGAAAGGAGATTTCACAAGAGGCAAAGCAAAGGGTTCTTTACAGAAAGGACAGAGAAAATGTGGAATTTACTACCCATGGACTGTGATGGCAGATACAATAGATAGTTGTAAGAAAATGTGGACATTTGTTTTAGAAATAGCGTATACAGGAATATACCAAGTAACTAAATATAGGAAAGATGTTGGCCCAGAGAGAAATCTAATTTCCATTACTGGAGTCATGAAGGAATGTATTTGTTCCCTTATGAGACAGCATTGGAGGGTGTTTCACTTGGGTTTTTTGTTTGCCTTCACCTGGACCAATATAGTGTAAATACAAATACAGGATAAGTATCTCAGTTGTCCATTAACAGAAAACACAATATAACGGCGCCTAGATGAAGTTTATATCACCTGAGTGATTGACCACTGATAGTCCAGCCCTCACAATCCAAGTGAAATCCAAAATTGGCTTGCTTGGTGTCTCATGACATGTGGGGATAAAAGAGACAAATCATAGTGCAACACTGGAAAACTTACTGATAAAACAAACAATCACTGACAACATACAACACATATAAACAATACAAAATAGCTACAATAAAAACTGATACATTTAATGAAAAAAGGATTAAAGCGATAACAATCAACCATAAAAAATACACTGACGGGATCACTTCCGGAGGGTCTAAAACTGAAATCCTACTCACGAAATGTGCACAGTGACAACAGCAAGTAGCAGCAACAGCTGCAAAGGAAATCCGAATTGGGATCAGTGGAGGGACATCACAGAGCGTTGCAGACCTCATGTGCTACCGCCGCACATCCCGCTGGAGCGATTTCAGACCCGCTGGTGCCGTCGCCATCGGATGACACGTTGCGCATGCGTCGTGACTTAAATGTCCTGATAAACACTGCGCGTATAGCGCTATAGTGTAAAATGCCTCCAAAGTTATTGAAACCTTGAATGCTGGTAGATGAAGGCAAATAAACCAACATGAACCTAGACCAAATCCAAACAAGTGATCAGTCCAACGTGTAAAACCACCCTACGTGTTTCATGACACTAGGTCACTTCGTCAGGGGCATCTGCTGGGCTGTGTGGACGGACGTGAATAGTGTTGCAGCTGGGCTTTATCCCTCAGTACTCTTATCGTGCTGGTAGCATTTTTCGACTTCCCTGTGCAGGAGACTACATGCCTCTAGAGCTCCTCTTTGCCAGTTATTACTGTAGTATCTGCATTAGCCTTTAGTTGTTGCCTTGTCCAGAGCTCCTCTTTGCCAGTTATCACTGCAGCATCTGCATTAGCCTATAGTTGTTGCTTTGTGCTCTGACCTCGGTATTCATTGGTCTGACATTCCTTGCCTCAGGGAATTGAGTCGCAGGGTATAGGGAAGTACCAGGGGACTACGGTCTCCCTGGGAACGGGCCTGAAGAAGGGGTTTTCATACCCCGAAATGTTTGTTGCCCCCCTTGCCCTGGACTTTCCTCTCCCTTGTCCTTGTTTCCCCCCTCCCTTTCCCTTTCCCATCCTTCCCTCCCTTCCCTGTTTCTCTCCCTGTTTTAGCTTGTCTAGATTTCTTTAGCTATTTTTTGTGCATCCTTTTCATTCAGACATCAGCAGTCACCATCTAGCTTTTTGTTGCGTATCTTATGTATACTATTAAATACTTTTGGCTGATCCTATTGCCTTAGCTGTATCATTTTGAGTGCCGGGAACATTTGTTTTGGGTCTATGTGTACTGGGAAGAATTAGGGTCCTCCTTGTTCCCTTGAGCACCACCCCATTAGATTCTCATTCTTATTACGAGTGCTGTCTAGTACATTTGTTTATAGAACATATTACAGTGTCTTAAGTGCCTACTAACTATTCTGTGAACATGTTTTGCCAGTGCTAAAGATCAACTCCATTCAAATGGACGGGACTTGAACTTATTCCAGCACGGAAAATACATCCTCACAGCATAATAAGGGACTTGGACTATGCTGGCCACTGCTCTTATTAGGTATAAAATTCCAGAGACGCGCATTCTTTATCATTGTTGAATTGTCTTCAATATATTATATCTTACCTAGATATAATAATTCCACATCTGGTTTATATCACAAAAATATTGTGTAATGCTCATAACACATAGGCAAGTAGCTTAATCAGCACAGAGGTTATGAAATCCTTTGCTGGTGTACCCCTTAGGTATCGGACTGTATGGAAATGGATCAAATCTCACATCAAATCAAACATGAAATCAACTCAAGTGCTAAAAGAGCTAAGGCTTGAAACGCGTAGGTGTGTGCCTCCTGCCTGTGTATGCTTTTTATGATCCATTAAATTAGTTCATTTTTCTCCACTTTGGGAACGCTCTCATTTTTGATCTGTTTTCACCCTGCATGGAAGTAGTGCTGTGTCTTTTTTTCCTTGTTTCACATCTGGTTTAGCACACAAAAATCACATTTATTGCTTGAAGCTATTACTTGTATATAGCAGATATATGGTAGTTCACATCAAATATGTCATGTGCTTTTCAAAGATGGTAACTTGTTTTTGTTGCTTCCTTCTTCTCTAGATGACATCCCTTTTTCTGACTTAGCTAACCAATCTGTCTCTTATTATACAAAGAAAACTCCTTAGTCAGCATTCTATTCTAAGTATTATGACTGAATTTGGTATCAAATGTGTCTTTCTAGATGGATCCATAACTTTGTCTATCTGGCATAATAGCATCTTACAGATATGGAAATTAACCATGTCTAACATTGAAAATCTATGACAAAGCCTTCGCAGATACCCCAAGACAGCCATCGGTCATCATCTATCCCTAAATCTAACTTTAGAGTTAGCCACACCTCTTTACTGCAAATAACCTCCTTGTAATATTATCTATTGCAATCTACAATTGAAACTAGCCACATTCTTTACCATCAGAAATAATCAATGTAGCACCGGTCTTTCCCCAATCATACATAAAATAAATTACAAATAAAAAGGGATATCTAACAATCATGTTACAATTGTTTTTCCATTTATAATAACCAATTTGGAAAAGCTAGTTCAACTGTATCTGAAAAGACAGTTTCTGCAATTATATTTCCAATTACAGGTTAACATAAAATATCATATAAAATATTGCTTCAATGACAAGAAACATTACACCTTCTATAACCCCTATCCACCCCAAAAAATAAGCACAGAGTATAAGTGACAGGTAAGCCAATAGACCAATCAACTGAAGAATTTTGCACACTAAACCTCTGGCAGCATATTCTCTTGCACCCATGTAGTAAACGTTGTGCTTCATTTTACACCCCTGATTAATATTGTAATATTTTTTGGTCCAGCACAGTGAAGTTGAAACAATGATTAAGACAAAAGGGCCTACTCTATCCGTTCAAGAGTTTCAAGTCATCATTAGCAAGTATTTTTACACTGAACTCTTCAGTATATTGAACAAAGATGGAAGCAGCCACTTTCCAGTCCATGATCCAACACAAGGTGAGCAGATGTAGGAGGTCTTCTTCATGGTGGAGGGACCCCTGATGTGGGAGAAAGAGACCTATTTCACTAAAGACTCAAGTGCTATATATATCCTCCCAAACCAACACATAGAGGGTCACATGTGCTCATAAAAGAGCACACCTGAGAGATATGCTATTAGGAGTCTCTGTGTCTCTCTGTGTCTCACATTGTGGTTATCATTTGTCCTACAGTCTTGTGGGAAATGGTGACTTGGAGAATTACAACTGGACTGAATCAGTGAAATTGTTATCTTCTAAGGTAGGGGAGCTCAACTCCAGTCCTCAAGCCCCTCCCTCCCCCCCACCCCCACCCCCACCCCCACCAGGTCAGGTTTGCCGGATATCCCTGCTTCGGCACAGGTGGCTCAATCAGAGGCTCAGTCGAACCACCTGTGCTGAAACACGGTCTGATTGAATCACCTGTGCTGAAGCTGGGATATCCTGAAAACCTGACCTGTTTCTTGACGACGAGTTGAGCACCACTAGTTTAAGGAGCAATAACAACAAAACAATATGTTCTATATATATTTTTTTTAAGTACTTTTATTTCCTAGGTTATTTTTAAAGGAAATGCTTGGAAGGGATTGTTTAAAAAATATAGTCTGCAAGTAAGTGAAGATTGGGAATAGATAGAAGCGGTACTCAGAACAGGAGTGCTAAGTACCATGGTACTTGCTGGACTAAATATATCTAATAATAATCTCTTTAAAGCAGTGATTCTCCTCAAGGACCACATCAGGTTTGAGGAGTAGCCAGTGCACTTGTACACAGGTGAAGTCACATAACGTGCCTGTGTATAAACTGTTGGGTGCTTGACTCAGAAACCTGGTCTGAATAAAGGTTTGAGAACCACAGTTTTAAATGTGTACTTTTCTTTTAAGCCGACCCGCAATCGAGTCATCTTTCCAAAGCTTCAGCCCCTCCAAGAACTAGACCCCAGGACAGAAGACAAGCGAGGTAAATCATTTTCCCTGCAGGCAGTAACTGTGTGCAAAGAATGCAGTCTCAACAGGAAAACTAGGTCCCAGATCCTCAAAAGGGTTCTAAGTTTTAGCACGCCTTTACAACCCTTCACGTAAGTAGGAATAAAGGCGTGCTCAGGCCTAGCACCCTTTTGTGGATCTGGGCTGAAATCTGGCAATAACAGATATTAGACATAACCTGCAACGAACACTAATCACATCCAAAGAATGCTCAATAGCAAATCATTATAATGATGTGATCAGTGTACACAAAAAAGAAACAAATTTTAATAATAATGCCAGAAACACTGAAATGGCAATATGTATCAAAGTCTCCCAACTGCAATATTAGTGCAATATTAGTGCAAAAGTCTGCACCAACATAAAAAAAATCTGGTTGAAGGCAATTGTATTTTTTGCATTGATAAACCTGTTGCTGTTTATATGTTCCACTTTTGCCTGGTTTTGCACCTGGTATACACATACAGTACGTATCTCCCATTGCTTTGAGGTGGCATAAGCCCTTTGTACTGGACTCAAGGTGGGAGTGTAATTGAGGGGATCCTCCTTTATAAGCATTTAGAACACTCTTAATTAAATTCTTAACAGGTGCAAAGGGAATAATGCAAAATTTGAAGAATGGCCAGGGTAACACAACAGCTGCCCCCTGTGGGAAATTGTATTGTATTGTATGTCTTTATTTATATAGCGCCAAAAGTGTACTCAGCGCTTCACAAAGAATACAGTACAGGGAATTTTAAAAATACAATAAGTGCAGCAAAAATCAGACAATGGGAAAGGAAATCCCTGCCCCGAAGAGCTTACAATCTAAGAGGTTAGAGGGGAAACTTACAGAGACAGCAGGTGAGGGAATAAGTGCTGTAGATGGGTGTTAAATGAAAAAGTTAAGACCATTTAAAGGGGAAGAGATGGCAGGGAGGCGTAGGTAAGAACAGGTGTGTGTGTATGTCTGGCTTCAGGCTTAGGGGAGATCCCCAGCAGCAGGAAGGAGTAGATAGAGGGTGTGAATAGAGGATTTGTGTGGGTGTTTTTTATTGAGGGGTAAAGAAGATGGAGATATATGAATAGAGTTGGAGACATGGGGCTGGTAGAAAGAAATGTGTATTTTGAAAAGAAGCGAGGTCAGAGCGAATATAAATAGTAGCAGCATCATGGCAGCAGTAGTTTAGTGCTGAGATGTGTGGTCTGGGATAGAAAATGTCCACCTTTCCAGCGTAGTTCACATCCAGGATTGAGGGTCCGTAGGTGTTCTGTAGTCCCCTTGTTTCCCCCCTGTTGAACTCCCTGTTAAACTCGTCCATGCCACTTAAAACTGGGCCACTTTGAATCCTGGGCTGCTTTTCACAGCTCTGGTTGCTCTTATAAAGGCCTAATAAGTCACCTGACAGAATTTATTTGAGCCCAACCAGCTTAATTAGCACATGTGAGGCATATTAACACAGATGGTTTTTTCAACAGGGTCTTGTCATGCTAAGTGTTAGTGTAAGTTAATTTAATTTAGACTAGACTAAAGACTACAACTACAAATACACATAGCACAGGATTGCTTGCAGAGTGGGATGAGTAGTAGGATGATATTTAAAGTAATTGTGGGAAAGGCCTACGGCTGACCCCACAATCACAGGCTTTAGCCTGAAAATTATTGTTGTACACACTGTATAGATTAAAATACTACTTTTTTTTTTTATAATTGTTGCATAATTGTATTCATTACAAATACAGTAGAGAGTGTGGAGTAACTGGATAGGAGGGAATCGATTTTACATTGAACCACCAGAAATCCATAATGTATGCATTATTTTTTCTTCAAATCCTTCCATTGAAATCAACAAGTCGGACAACATATAAGGAAAGATTTTATTTTAGAAGTTTATTTTATTTTAAAGATGGCAACGTTTACCTTTTTAGAAGAAGATGAAGAAGCGGCTGTATTTTCTAGAGCACATGATTCTCGTTTGGTTGTAATATGTCACTGTAAAACTTTTGCTCAATGAGTCTAAATCTATACATGGCAGTGTTGTTGTCTTAATGCCCCTTAAAATGTGTGGAATTTGCAGAGAGGAACGAGAGATGCTTAAGAAACAAACTGCTGAGAGACGTGAAAAGGAAGAAAAGATGCAGCGACTTATAGAAGAGGAGCAGAAAAGGTGGAATAAAATATATTTTCTATTGATAAGATATAAAACATGCAGGGGAGGGCGTCAGATCTTAAAGGAACAGTGGGATGAATATTACAAAAAGGAAAACACGCCAGTGTTTGTAGTAATGGACCATCCAGTACTCGAGGGTAACATTTCTCCTAGGACCAAAGCGAATTTATGGCAGTGGCAATTTTTAATAGGTTATGCCGCACATTAGTTTCTGATAATTCACCCTTCTAAAGTTAAAAATAAAAAGCGGGTAAAGCCATATAAAACACCACTTTGCAAACCTGTAAATTAGAAATGAATCACTGAATTTAACACCAATTGTTATTTAGGCAGAATCCAGATAAAGAGCTATGTCAATACTGATAAAGCAAGTTGTGTGATGTGCGTTTTTATTAAATTTTATTTTATTATCTAAAAACCAGCACACCAACCACTGCTCACTCAAATGGCAAACACCACAAATTTACAAGTTGCAAACAACTATCCAAATTTCTACTCATACTATTACTCTCTTTAGCAGGTGATATTGAACCTAACCCAGGTCCTCCCATTTCAGCTCTGTCCCATGCCCCTGAGAATTCCACCTTAAAATTCCAAAAAGGGCTATCTGTCGCCCATATAAACATCCGGAGCCTGCTGCCCAAACTGGACGAACTAAGGGCATGGTGCCTTATGCATAAACCCAAAGCCATCGTTCTTACAGAAACATGGCTATCACCTAAAACTCCTGATGCAAATATCGCCATTCAGGGATACTCCATTTTTAGGAGAGATAGGTCAAAGAGAGGAGGAGGGGTGTTATTTTATATTGCAGACACATTACAATTTACACTGTTAAATTGCCCACCAAGCCCACCCTCTTTTGAAATTCTAGTTGGCAAAATCTGCCTCCCCTATTCTAAGCCCATCTTGCTTGCTGGCATCTACCGCCCCCCTAAAGCCCCTCTACAATCCCTGACTGATATCACCCAATTTCTTGGCTCCATTTCCTCTCTGAATGAGAAGAGTGAGCTGCTAGTTCTTGGGGATTTCAACTTCAATTGGCTTGACCCTAAAAACCACAAAATCCAGATACAACTCAAGTCACTTAACCTATCGCAACTCATTTCCCAACCCACACGGATAAACCTGAAATCGCATAACCATTCCTTGCTAGACTGGATTCTCTCCTCAAACCCCAGCAGAATCCAATCCTCTGGAATCCTTCCTGATATTTTCAGTGACCATGCAATAGTGTACTGTGATAGGAAAATTAAACCGCCCCATTCAAGCCCTAAAGTTCTTCTCACTAGAACATTTAAAAACTTTAACCCACAACAGTTTCTGGATGACCTTACCAACCAACCATGGCACAGAATCGATTTAATTCCCGACCCTGATTCTGCGCTCGACTATTTCCAATCTGAGTTCTTAAAACTCTGCAATACCCATGCTCCACTACGCAAAATAAGGGTACGGGGGGCCCACCTTCCATGGGTTACACCTGACCTTATAGCACTCTACCAGTTCAGGGATGCCTTGTGGAAAAGCTACAAAGTAACTAGCACTACCAAGGATCTCAATCACTACAGATGCATGCGGAACATGTGCACAAGGCAAACAAGGCATGCAAAAGCACAATATTACTCTGACAATCTCCACCAAAATACATCAAACCCAGCTAACTTCTGGAAGGTTATCAACAATATATTCCAGCCTCCTAACCATCAACAACCAAGTAATATCACTAAGGGGGATATTACTCTGACAAACCCCACTGACATTGCAAATGCATTCAATGATTACTTTGTGGGGTGTGCCACTAACTTATTAGCGAAACGCAGCCCAAACCACAAACCTGAATCTCATCCTGGGAGTACCCCTATAGTCCCACCCCCTCCCAACACTGCCCACAATTTTCAATTTGGCCCAGTATCTGAAGAGGAGATTATACAAGCTCTCCTCAAACTAAAACTAAGCAGCCAATGTGGACCCGACTTTCTACAATCTAGGTTCCTACGACTTGGTGCCCCAGCCATTGCCAAACCAATTGCGTCCATAGTCAACTCTATCCTGTCTGCAGGCCATATCCCTAAGACCTGGAAAACTGCCAGAGTTGTCCCAATCTTCAAAAGTGGGGACAAAAACACTGTCTCAAACCACAGGCCAATCTCACTTCTCCCAATTCTATCCAAAGTCATGGAAAAATGTGTCCACTCCCAATTAAGCGATTTCTATACCAAGACAAATTTCCCTAGCCAATTCCAATCTGGCTTTCGTCCCAAACACTCCACCGTAACTACCCTGCTAAAAGTTTGCAATGAAATCCAGTGTGGAATGGAACGGGGACAACTCACTGGTGCAGTATTCCTAGATTTTGCAAAGGCTTTTGACACAGTTGATCATGCTATCCTGCTTAACAAACTCCAGAGCTCTGGAATAGGGAAGCATGCTTTAAACTGGTTTCAGTCCTACCTATCAGGAAGATCCCAACATGTGTCCATCTCGGGCTCTAACTCCAACCCCCTGGATATCACCTGTGGTGTCCCGCAAGGCTCTGTTCTGGGGCCCCTACTCTTCTCAGTGTTCATTAATGATCTTCCCACAGCTTGTAAGGAACCTCAATACACATGTATGCAGATGACACAATCCTATATGCACACAGCCATAGCCTCTCTGACCTTCAACACATACTCCAGTCTGACTTTTTGAGACTCGAAAACTGGATTTCCCAAAACAAACTGTTTTTAAACACTGACAAGACTAAATTTGTAAAGCTTCCAGTGACTGAGCTCCTGATTAGAACCAACGCTAACACCACTCTAACACCTGTCACTAGTTTTAAATACCTGGGCTTATGGTTTGACTCCCACTTAACATTCGGGATGCACATTGATACCCTGACAACCAAGACCTATGCCAAACTAGGGGTACTTTACAGGAACAAATCCTCCCTAAGTCTCCTGGTCAGAAAGCGTATTGCACAGCAGATGCTAATGCCAATTATTGACTATGGAGACATAGTATATGGCTCGGCACCTAAAACCCACCTCAGCAAACTTGACACCATCTACAATTCAATTTGTCGTTTTGTTCTCCAATGCAACTACAACACACATAACTGCGAAATGCTCAAAGAACTAGATTGGTCATCACTCGAGTCTAGGCGCAAAGTTCACCTTTCCTGTCTTGCCTTTAAATTCTTCATGGGCAAGCTACCCAGCTACCTGAACAAGCTCCTCACCCCTACCACTTGCAGCACTTATCACCTGAGATCAGACTCCAAAAGACTGTTCATGGTCCCAAGGCTCAACAAATTATCCGGACGTTCCTCCTCCTATCGTGCACCCCAAAACTGGAACAACCTACCAGAGACTCTCACATCCACCACCAGTTTAGTTTCAAATCTAAGGCTGTCTCACATTTTAACCTGGTCTGTAACTGTTTCATACACTCATAATATATATTTTCTTTAACTGTGCACGCAAAGTCTTGTATATAATGTATACCCTGTTAATTTATGTAACTCTACTTGTAACCATGTATTATTTGTTTTACTCTGTGCCCAGGACATACTTGAAAACGAGAGGTAACTCTCAATGTATTACTTCCTGGTAAAATATTTTATAAATAAATAAATAATTAATGGAAACACTTGTTTAGATCAAAGGAGCAAGCAGCAGTCCTTGCCTGGAGGTCATAAATTAAGAAGCTATTTAGAAAGCTTTGATATCAGTAAGTGGTGTCTGATTTAATAAATAAAACCCAGCCACTTTTACAAACAATTCCTATATGGTATGGCTGTGATCCAACTTATCTGATACTGTTATCATCAATCTGATTGTGGTATGTGTGGCGGGCAAACCATAAAAACCATTCTGAGAGGTTGAATGAACTTAAATCATTTCAAATTGAATTTAAATAAATGACAATGTGTAGTGAGGCGCTGTGCAATATTGCCAGAAAGCTTTTATGTAAAGACTGATAAAATGCTCTATTCATGGTACAGTATGTCTAACCTACCGTAGGCAAGAGGTGGCCAGGCTGAACAGACTTCTTGAAGACACTAAGAGAAGATTTGAAGCTCAGAAAGCTCGCCTTGAAAACCAACTCATGCAGGTTTGGCACCGAATAAATAAAGGCCTTGCTTTTCTGCCAGGCAATGCCCAAATGTTTCATGGTGTTTTTCCCAAACGCGTTGTGCTTTCCTTTCTAAATCGGTTTCTGGTAGGAACAACAACGGAGCTATGAAGTGCAGAAAAGGTCAGAGGAGCAGATAAGTGAATTACAAGGGGAAATCAAACAGCTGATGGAGCAAAGAAGGGTAAGAATCAATATTCATCCCATCAAACATTTTGTCCCAGATCCACAAAGGGATGCTAAGCTTTAGCACACCTTTATTCCTGTTCATATGAGTAGATGCTCTTGTACTTTATAGTGTATTAGAAAAAAAAGTGAAATACATAAATAAGAACTGATACGTGCTAACTATTCTGGAAGCCAGAGGGTCACGTGGGGATGACTTAGCTCAGATAGTGCCAACTCGCCCTCTTTCCTAAGCACGACAAGATCTGTTTCTTTTCTTAGTTTTATTGAGGGAAAACAGGATAAGGTACAGTCTCTTGTGTAGAGGTGTAGGTGTCTCTGTATGTGCTCAGTGATCAAGGGATGTGAAAAGATACTTCTTCATCACCATTACAGGGATTACTGCAGGGTACTCACAAGTCCAGGGAAAATGGTGGAAAGAAGGTGGTGATACATACTGGGTAATAAAATGGTATGGGGACAAACCATCTGTGGGCAGAACAGAGGGGGAGAAGCAGACCAGCCCATTTGAGGGGAAAGCTGGGGCTGCCATGACAACTCACAGGAGTGTCTGGGGAAGCTGCAACATGTAACAGAAATGTTGCATCTTAATGCAGCATACTGCTGGGAAGAGGGGAACTGGCACTGTGTTTGTGTGCAGAACCAAACACATACAGCTGCCACTAAGCAGGCTGACAAGCAGGGCTGCAAGGACAAGGGGGGAGGGGGGGGGGTGAGACAGAAGTGCATACAGGGGTATTCCTGTTCCATGACACTAACGCTTAGCACTTGTGTGGACTCTTTTGCACTCTACTAATCACATTAGGAAAAAAGCAAAAAGTTTTATTTTATTTTTTTAAATTGTACCTACTAAGTAGCTAGCAACAATTTCACAGGCATTTAAAATTGTACCTTGTCCATTTTAATATGTAAAATAGTAAAGGAGGAAGCAATACTGGGTGTAATATTAATAAACAATGCAGAAGTACTAATCAGTATTAAAGTGAGGAAACGTTTGAGAAGTAGTGATCAGAATATGGTCTAATTCACAATAAACAGGATTATACGAGATCAACAAAGACGCTTAATTTTCGAAAAGCAGATTTTACTCGACTAAGGAAGATTCTACAAGAAATAACTTGGGCTGAAGTTCTTGCCAAAGAACATTCAGAAGATAAATGAACTGTCTTTAAATCATTGTTGGATGAGTACACTTATCAGTGTATACGCTTGGGTAATTCATGTAATAGAAGCAGATCCAAGGCAATGTGGCAAATAAACAGGTAGGGGAAGAAATACAAAGGAAGTGGCAGGCATTTAGATTGTTTAAATCAGAAGGAGCAGAGGCGTCTTATCAGAATTATAAAGTACAGTATGTAACACGAGTTGCAAAAGGGCAATCGGATTAGCAAATATTGCAAATAAAAAGAAGGTTGCAATGGAAAGTCAAATCAATCAAAATAAGCTCCTTAAGTTTATTAAAGTATTACTAAATAAAATATAGAACCATTTCAGGGTGAAATAGACAAACACATTATTAGTGATGAGGAGGAAGCAAAAGGTGTAAAAGCAGCAATTCTACATTCCCCCTTTTTTTTCTTCTCTGTATATGTAAAGCATGTGCCAATGTATAATTCTACATTCTTACCTAAACTGGCAATCTGGTGCTCCTGTTATAAAGCTGTAAAATTCCGGATTGTGTGCCTAAGGAAATGGCCGCCTTCTAACTTTGTGCTGCAGTCTGTGAAATGCTGCAGATGATATGTAACATTATATTACTAAGTGTAACACGTTATTGTTACATCTTTCAGAGCAATAGGCAGTCTGCTGTTTGGAATACAGCAACAGATCTGTTTGTGATACTTTATTTCCAAACTTTATATTTATTTCCAAACTTTATATTTATATCCAAACTTTATATTTATCATTTATGGACTACATTGTCACATGTTCAGTGCCACAAGATTGGCAGTAAGCAGATGCGATGCCTTTTATTTAAAAAGGGAGCTAGATCCCAACCAGGGAATTGCAGACCTGTAAGCCTAATATTAATAGTAGAGAAATGATTTGAATGGTTATTAAGGGATAATATTCAGGAATACCTTTTGGATAATAAACCATTAGTTATAGTCAGCATAGATTCATGAGGGATGTGTTATGTCAAACTAATAGTATTCAATTGAGGAAATAAATAGGAATATTAATCAATACAATGCTATGGATATCATCTATTTAGATTCTGCAAAAGCTTTTGATATGGTGACACACAAAAGGTTAATGAACAACAAAAAGGTACCTGGTCTGCAAATATTTATACCGAGAGTGAGAACTGATCGAAGGATATGAAGCAGACAGTTGTTATAAATGGAGCATGTACATATGTATGTATATATATTTTATTTATATAGTGCAATTTATGTACATAGCGGTTCACAGCAGTAATACACATAACATAATAATATAAAACAATGGGAATAAGCGCTTCAGACATGACAGTATCAAAAAGAAGGTGGGTCTCTGCTGCAAAGAGCTTTCAATCTAAGTGGTAATTAGGGAGAACTTACAGAGACAGTAGGAGGGTGTTATGGTCAGTGCATCTGCAAGGGGTCCAGGTCAGCGTATCTGAGATGTATAGCATCAGTCAGCAGACCTATACATATGCTTCATTAAATAGGTGTGTTTTTAGATGTCTTAAAGGTGGAGAGAGGGTGCCCTTCAGATATTAAGGGGAAGGACATTCCAGAGGTGTGGGGCAGTGAATGAGAAAGGTTTTAGGTGGGAGAGGGCTTTAGATAGAAAAGGGATCTACAGAAGACATCCTTGAGCAGAACACAAGAGTCAGGCAGGTGTATCGCGAGAAATTCGGGCCGAGATGTAAGGAGACGCAGAAGAGGGTATAGCCTTAAAAATGAGGAGGAGAACTTTGTAAGTGATACAGAGTTTAATTAGAAGCCAGGAGAGGGATTTCAGCAGGAGAGATGCTGAGACAGGTTTAGGAGAGAGTAACGTGATAATAGCAGCAGCGTTTAGGATAGATTGTAAGGGAGACAGGGGAGAGGCAGGAAGGCCGGATAGTAGAAGGTTACAATAGTCCAGAGAATGAGGGCTTGCGTTAGCATTTTAGTAATAGAAGGACATGTAGAAAAGTATATCTTTGTAATATTGCAGAGGAAAAAACTACAGGTTTTAGCTACATTTCGAATGTTAGCTGAGAATGTGAGGGTAGAGTCAAGTGTGACACCTAGGCTGCGTACTTGTGATACTGGGTGTATGATAGTACTGCCAACAGTAATGTAGGAAGGGGCAGTAGGGCCAGGTTTGAATGGAAGTAAGACATGTTAAGTTTGAGTTGGCCGAGGGTCATCCAGGTTGATATAGCAGCAAGTCATCCAGAGACTTTAGTCTGTACAGCAGGTGTGAGGTCAAGGGTAGAAAGGTAAATGTGTGTGTCATCAGCATTGAGGTGATATTTGAACCCTAGAAATGTGATAAAATCACCTGGAGAGAGTTTGTAGAGAGAAAAGAGAAGAGGTCCTAGGGCAGAGCCCTGGGGTACCCCCACAGAGAGATTGACGGATGGGAGAGATAAGAGGAAATCCAGGATAGAGCTCTGTTACAGATACCAAGAGTATGGAGAATGTGAAATAGAAGAGGCTGGTCCACAGTATCAAAGGCTGCAGAGGTAAAGTAAAATGAGCAAAGTCTAATGACCTTTGTCTTTTGCAGCATGGATGTCATTAGTTATTTTTGTGAGGGCTGTTTTAGAGACGTGAGCAGTGTGGACGCCAGATTGTAGATGGTTTAGGAGAGAGTAGGTGGTGAGAAAGTAGAGCAAGCGAGAGAATACAAGGCATTCAAGGAGTTTAGAGGCAAAAAGCAGGAGGGAAACTGGGTGATAATTAGAGAGACAGGTAGGGTCAAGCTTTCTGTTTTTGAGTAAAGGTATGACTGTTGTATGCTTGAAGTAGGCGGGAAAGGTACCAGAGTTGAGGGAGGAGTTGAAAAAATGGGTACGTGTAGCGATTAGAGTAGGAGCAAGAGGTTTGAGGAGATGGGAGGGAATGGGGTCAAGAGGGTAGGTGGTAGAGGGAGAAGGGATCAGCAGCAACATGTCCTCCTCTGTGACAGAGGAAAAGGAGTCAAGGAAGGCAGGAGGAGAGTTAGGAGGAGGTGTAGAATGTGAGGAGGATACAGAGGGGAAGTCTTGGTGAATAGAATCCACCTTAGTCTTGAACATAATGAGATTGGTTTCAGTGGCGTAGCTAGGCATTCGCGGGCCCCCGGGCAAAAAATATTTCAGGGCCCCATTAATATTAACAATTTTTTTTCTCCCTCCCATCCTCACTTTCATCATCCCTCCTCCTCATCATCCCTCATCATAATCTCTCCCCCTCCCCATCATAATAATCATCTCTCCGTCTCCTCATCTCTCCCCCTCATCCCCCACATCATCACCTCTCTCCCACCCACCAGCACCCCTCTCCCCACCCCACCAGCACCCCTCTCCCCACCCCACCAGCACTCCTCTCCCCACCCCACCACCACTCCTCTCCCCACCCCACCACCACTCCTCTCCCCACCCCACCACCACCTCTCTCCCCACCCCACCAGCACCTCTCTCCACCCCACAGTGACCTCTCTCCCCCTCCATTGTCACCTCCCTCCCCCCTCCACCATCACCTCTCTTCCCCCCCCCACCATCACCTCCCTCCCATCCTCACTTTCCTCATCCCTCCTACTCATCATCCCTCATCATCCCTCATCATAATCTCTCCCCCTCCCCATACTAATAATCATCTCTCCGTCTCCCCATCTCTCCCCCTCATCCCCCACATCATCACCCCTCTCCCCACCCCACCAGCACCTCTCTCCCCCCCCCCACCCCACAGTCACCTCTCCCCCCCCCCACCCCACAGTCACCTCTCCCCCTCCATTGTCACCTCCCTCCCCCCCACCATCACCTCTCTCCCCCCCACCACCATCACCTCTCCCCCCCCACCACCATCACCTCTCCCCCCCCCCCCAACATTATCCTCCCCTTTCTCCCCCACTACTTGCGGGTGGTCTGGCATTAAACAGAGGATAATCCGGCAGAGGAATCAGCAGCTGTTACAGAGGGAGAGCAGGACAGCAGGGAAGGAGAGCACTCAGTGGTCTGACCCAGAAGTCTTTCTTACTTCTGGTATCTGCTGCTAGAGCGTGGCCCTCCCCTGCTGTCCTGCTCTCCCTCTGTAATAGCTGCTGATTCCTCTGCCGGCTTAGGCCCGTTCTATACTGCATGCGGCCGCGCGTGCACGTGCCACATGCTTTTTGTATGTATACTGTGAGAGCTGTGAAGGTACAGTGTTTGTGTGTATGTGTATGTGTGTATGTATGTGTATGTATGTATGGGTGTGTGTGTATGTGTAATTTATTATTTATTAAAAAAAAAAACATTGGTAAATATGGAATATTTATTACATTTGTGCAGACACACACACACACACACACACACACTCACACTCACACTCACACTCACACTCACACACACACACACTCAGCGCCGGTAGCGGCGCGAAAAGAAGTTTTCCCCCATCTTCGCCGCTGTTTGTCGGCTCCCCGCTCCCTACCGTGCGCGGCGCCATTATAGAAAGGCTGACTAACGTCAGCCAACTAAAATTGTGCGCGCGCCCGGTGTATTGCGCGCCTGGTGTATCGCGCGCCCGGTGTATCGCGCGCCCGGTGTATCGCGCGCCCGGTGTATCGCGCGACCGGTGTATCGCGCGACCGGTGTATCGCGCGCCCAGTTTATGGCGCGCGCCCGGCGTATCGCGCGCCCAGTTTATGGCGCGCGCCCGGTGTATCGCGCGCCCAGTTTATGGCGCGCACCCGGCGTATCGCGCGCGCACGGTGTATCGCGCGCCCGGCGTATCGCGCGCCCGGCGTATCGCGCGCGCCCGGCGTATCGCGCGCCCGGCGTATCGCGCGCGCCCGGTGTATCGCGCGCCCGGTGTATCACGCGCGCCCGGTGTATCGCGCGCGCCCGGTGTATCGCGCGCCCGGCGTATCGCGCGCCCGGCGTATCGCGCGCGCCCGGCGTATCGCGCGCAGCCCGGTGTATCGCGCGCGCCCGGTGTATCGCGCGCCCGGCGTATCGCGCGCGCCCGGCGTATCGCGCGCCCGGCGTATCGCGCGCCCGGTGTATCGCGCGCGCCCGGTGTATCGCGCGCACGGCGTATCGCGCGCACGGTGTATCGCGCACCTGGCACTATAGAAGGTGCCTAATTCTCTCTTTAACGCTGGGGCCCTCCGCCGCATACCATCTCCCCCCGCCTTTCTGAAAAGAGAGATGGGGTGGGGGGGCAGAGCAGGATGCTGGGGGGAGGGGGGGTGAGAGCAGGATGCTGGGGGGGGGGGGGGTGTGAGAGCAGGCCCCCAAGAGCATGGGCCCCCGGTCTTTGCTACACCCCTGATTGGGTTACAGTTGTATGCAGAGTGCCTCAAAGTTCAGTACTGCGACCCCTGATTTCTAACTTGTTCTTTACCTTGACACCACCCAAATGAGATCATTTGCAGATGTTTCACTGGGATTTTTTGTTTGCCCATCTCTGGGCCAAGAGAACTGAAACTATAGAAATAGGATTAACATCAACATATGTCTCTTTTCAGTCTAATTTACTACGCAATTGGAAATCAATATCAACAACTGATCATCATTAAAAAAAAAAAAGTGTAAATGAATTGAAGACAGGAAATATTTTTCTATAGGAATAAACTTGGCTTACTACAAAAAGCCTAGTCGTATATTATTTCCAGGCTTTAACAATCCTTCATATTGGAATTCACGTATTTATTTTTGCTTGCATATTAATTGTCTGTTATTCCCATTAAAACCAATAGAACAATGAATTAGCCCAATTATAAACCTTTCCGTCACATTAACGGCATGCATTGTATGGTTTTTTTCCCCCTTGTAGATGTCTGTTGGTGAATATTCAGTAGAGAGGTAATGTTTAACCTATTTTGACATACTTTATGCCTTTGGCATGCTTTGTGTCTGCTGTGTTTGTATTTACTTGCATGGAAAAGTTTATGCTGTACTGGAACATACAGTACCTACTGAAGTTAATGGAAGGAAAGTGATACCTAAAGAAGCAGATAAGTAGGCACTGTTTAGCATGCAAGAACTGTTTAATACCACTCAGTGTGTGACCTATTGTCACTTTCATTTTCCAGCAGTTTAATTTTCCAACTGCACAAAACGTATTCAAAATGTCCAAATGCTTTTAGTTAGACATTTTTTGATAAATATAATGCTGTTGTTTACACAGGTTAACCCACCGGGATACTTTGCCAAATGAGCACATTCTATGTTGCTAGTAAATTCAGACTATAAATGTAATCACAATATTAAAGTTTATTGTATTATTATGTGTAACCCCTCTGATCCCGGCCACATTCAAGTTATCTATAAAAATACTTGTTCAGCGTGTCAGGGGAGCTTTGCTCTTGAGCAGTTGCAATGGACGGGTGTCTATGAAAGCTGTGAGGAAAAAATAGGCCCAGTGGACTTTTGCAAAAACACGTGAACATTTATTAAAGAAATAATAAAATAACAATTACAGAGCAGGTAATAAAAAATGTATGCATTGCGGGGAAAAGATTCACCCTCTGATAGATCAGGGACCTCATTCAGAGAAGGCATAGCTTGACAGATATCAGGATTGGTGTCAAAGCGCTATTCTGTAAGAACCTACCTCTGCGGAGCCCTGTTACTATCCCGTTTCTTTGGACAAGGAGCTTTGTGATTATGCCAGTTCTTCTAGGATTCCATTAGATCAGGGGTGCTCAACGTCAGTCCTCAAGGCCCTACAACAGGTCAGGTTTTCAGGATATCACTGCTTCAGCACAGGTGGCTCAATCAGAGGCTCAGTCAAAGTCTCTGAGCCACCTATGCTGAAGCTGGGATATCCTGAAAACCTTACCTGCTTTAGATAGCAGCTTCTGGGATATTACGTCTTCCCGGGTTCCTACAAGGGTCTAGCTGGGATTCCTGATGATCTTTATCCTACTATTCTCTATCCCAGGGGTAGCCAACTCCAGTCCTCAAAGGCCACCAACAGGTCAGGTTTTAAGAATATCCCTGCTTCAGCACAGGTGTCTCAGTCAGTGGCTGAGCATGAAGTAAGGCTGGGTCTGGTCACACGTTTCTCCACACGTGCTTGCAACATAATTTCCATCCATAACCTAATCAGCAGGGATGGGACTTAAACCTCGGGCATGGTCAGCGCTTACGCGCTGAGCCGTGCTGAGGCGCGCTTGCACTTACCTGTGAGCCCTTACAGCCGCAATGAGAGCAGCTTTAGTAGGAGCTCGCCTACGCTTCCGCATGCGCGCGGAAGCGTAGGTCTTAGGTAATTTTTAAAATCACGCGCTTGCCGGAGCGCAGGGCCGGTCACGTGAGCGGTTCGTCCCCAATGAGGGCGAACCAGCTCCGTGACGTCACTGGCCCGCCCCCGACACACCCCCTGACGGCGCGCTGTTTAAGGCCAGGGAAAGCACCCGCTTTCCCTGAGCCTCAGCACGCCCGCCGGAACCCTGGACGAGGCCTTAGTCTTCTTCTTTGTACAGTATGAACCATTTGCCACAGTAGCCAATATGACACCCACTGATTGTTTTGTGGAGAATCCATAGACACGAGAGAGATCTGCTGAGTCTTTCTTGAGGATGCTGTAACTAGTGCAGTAACTCTGGAGGCGGTGTGTATGTGTTAATTAAATGATTTAAATTAATGATGTGCTAATTAAAAACAGTTTTAGCTGTCACATTGAGCTGAATTTATTATGACAATGCCGGCAACTAGCCATCAAAAACACTGTCCTGACTGCACTATTGCTTTTATTTTACAGCCTTATAGCTCCTCCACCTTCTGTAAACTCAGAGACCCCCCCTCAGACCTGGCACTCTAACCCTCCAACTCCTGGGCCAAAAACTGGTTGGTAAACATAAAATTAGATCAAAAGTATGTATGTGTGTATATGTGTGCGTGTGTATATGTGTGCGTGTGTATATGTGTGCGTGTGCGTATCTAATGGGTGACATCTAAAATATTGTATTTAATTAAGTATTTATGTAAACATAGCAAAAAAGTTCTACAAACCTTATGCAGCACTCGAAAATATATTCTAAATATTTTTCACTATTCACATATTCACTAAAGGGTGCTAAGCTTTAGCAAATATAAACTCCTTTTCATTTAAATGGGAGTTAAGTAATGCTAAAGTTTAGCACCCTTTAGTGAATATGACCCTTATTTTTCCCCCCAAAGCCTCTAGTAGATTAGTCTATCCCAGGGGTGGACATAGTTTCCCCCCTGCTCTGCTCCCCAGCTCGCGCTCCTCCCCCCTCTCGGCTCTGGCATCAAATGATGCTGCGGGTCACGTGATGTCATGTCGCCATGGCAACGTCACCCCGCAGCTTCATTGGACGCCGGGTTACCATGACGATGCGTCGCTGGAAGGCAAGGTAAGTTTGTTACAGATGCTTCGCGCGGTCCCCCAGCATTTAATTTAAATGCGTTGGGGGAGAGCGCATGACCTCTGTAACCACTGCACCCCTCCCCTCAGAAAATCATGCGCTCCCAGTTTGCGCACCCCTGCGCTACCCTACCAAGACACAGGGAGCTGCTTTCTATGCAAACTTCAAATAGCCTTATCTCATCTTGGTCCTCTATAATAAGGCTCTTTGGTCCAGATCCACAGCGGTTCATCAACCCAGGACTCAGAAGGAACCATTATCAAAATCATTATCTGCCGTTATGTTCCCAGAGTTTAACGCATATTCACAAAGCTAATTATATGCAAAAACAACAGCTGTAGTATATGTCATTAGCACAGGCTTAACGCCATGTAAAGTTAGCATAACCTTGCGTTTGCTTTAAATAACATGTCTGGCATTAAAGGTGGTGTTATGCCCATCCAGCCCCTGGAATATGTTTTCCGGGACAGACCAGCCTATTTTTGTAAAGTACCAAGTGAGACATACTGTACCCCCTCTAACACTCGTTTTTACAACACATTAGGAGACACCCGTGAGGAAAAATGAACACTCCTGGGATATATGCTCATTTAAGACATTTGAATATCATTTTCATCTCTCCTCCTCCGTCTGTCTCTCTCGTCTCTCTCATCTCTCTCATCTCTCTCATCTCTCTCATCTCTCTCATCTCTCTCTCCTTTCCACATTTCAGGGTCCGGATGGGAGTAGGCACGTTTAGCTGTGTCCTAACTAACATCTGTGGATATGAATCGTTAGGGGGAAACGCCTCTTTTTCATCTCGGCACGAATGGCCGTTACACTTAACGCAAAACAGGACTTAACATAACGTTCGTGAGCTTTAAAGATACACTTTAACGCTTACCAAGTCATTAACCTAGGTTAGCGCCTCACCACGTCAATAATAGAACTCTGTAGATCTGGGTCTGTGACATCAAGTGATGTCACAAAGCTAGAAGTACTTTGCAGCCATGTTAAATTGGGTTTTGGGTTATTTTTTTTTCAGGCATAAAATACAATTTTAAAAACTGTAGTGTAGCATGGTGAATAAATCTTTTTTTTTTTTTTTATTTTTTTTTTTTAAGTAAACGCGCATTGGAAACTGCATCTTTACGTGTCGGTAATAAGCACTTAAAAAAAAAATCAGCCCCGGGGTTGAGCGTAACACAATTTGGCTTTGATAGTATGTGGTGCGTTCTCCTTTGGGAGTGGAAGGCCACACAGACACCTAGTCACACAGATGACACGATGTTAGAGTCATATAACAAGGGCTGTCTCAGGACCAAATCAGGCGGGGGCGGCGTCCGCTCCCTTCCCTACTACACCTCCCTCCCCTCCCCCCTTTTTTTTTCCCCTCCCTTAGATTTGGTTTATTTCACCCCAAATAGCACAGCTGTGTAGGGCTCGAAAAGCAGTGCGATTCCTTTGTGAATGCCTTTGTGCAATTTTCAAGAACTACTAATATATGTACTAATGCCTGTACTCCATATTCTGTATTGTATACTACACATGCATTTCTCAATAAAATACAAGTTATAAAAAATAAAAAAAAATCAGTATTTCCAAATAATTTTTTTAACTTTTACTTTCACCATAGCAACCAAATGCTTTTGTTTTGCCATCTATAGCTCTATATAGATCTCTTATGTGTTCAAACTGTTTGTAATCTCTTGTATATACAAGCAACTTGTTAATCCACAGCTTCTGTGCTTTTATTGTTGCATGGAAACGAACTATGCTTCTGCTATCATAAGGCAAAGAAAATATATATTTTAGCAGAAAACACGTTTACATCATTTCTTTAAGGGTGACGAATTCATGCTAAGGAAGTAAATTACATTCATACATTTTTTTCAAGAAAGAAAACTTTTTTTTTGCCTATGTAGGACTGACACTTTTACTTTCATCCCATCAACCTATTCAGTTCAAAAATGTACTTGTGGTTTGCTGTTGTTTTTTCTACATCTTAAATTACCAATCTCCATTAATACAAAAATATACACCTATATAATATGCATTTAACTGGTCCACTTTGATTGCAGTGTCAAATCACACCGCTGATGTTAAAGAAGTGAATGGAAAAACAGCGAAAACGGTGCTGCAGGATCTGTTAAAGCAGATGATGGAGTCTGCGGATTTAAGTAAGACATATTTCCCGCCAAAAAAATATTTTACTGTAAAACAGTATAAAGACACAGCAATGCCTAAAACAATTGTGTCTGCTTTCAGAGTAAACCAAGTGCTATCTGGTCATGGCTGTATTTTATCAATGGTTTGCAGGAGATATTCAAAATGGACATTTCTATTAATATTCAGGTAGTCATCCCTAAAAATGCAAAGCAATTCAGGTTCTAGTTGTAATGTTCGCAGAAGGCAATTTACTGTGTAGCAATAGTGACATTCTGTGGTTATATTTGTATATTACTCATAACTGAATTGGCAAGTGGATTGCAGCAGTGGAAGTTTTCATTATAATCCTTGAACAACCGATGTGCAAAGAGGTTCATTATTGTGTCTCCTCACTGTGAACAGTTGATAGAAGATGGTGGTTGTGTACAAATTTACAGCAGAGGTTACGTGCCTCATATGCAATTTTCCTTGTTGGAATGCTTAGATTGGCTCACAACCAGTGACTGGCTGTCAAATATTTGCCTGTGGGCAAGCCCAACCAACTGGCCCAAGAATCAGGCGTCCCACACACCAAACACAGACGCACACTGGATACATGCACCATACACAGATGCACATAGCATACACAGACACCATACAGAGACGCAGGCACCATACAGAGACGCAGGCACCATACACAGACACCATACACAGAGACACAGACACCATACACAGAGACACAGACACCATACACAGAGACGCAGACACCATACACAGAGACGCAGACACCATACACAGAGACGCAGACACCATACACAGAGACGCAGACACCATACAGAGACGCAGGCACCATACAGAGACGCAGGCACCATACAGAGACGCAGGCACCAGACACAGACACCATACAGAGACGCAGGCACCATACACAGACACCATACAGAGACGCAGGCACCATACACAGACACCATACAGAGACGCACGCACCATGCACAGACACCATACAGAGACGCACGCACCATACACAGACAGCAAACAGAGACGCACGTACCATACACAGACAGCAAACAGAGACGCACGCACCATACACAGACACCATACAGAGACGCACGCACCATACACAGACACCATACAGAGACGCACGCACCATACACAGACACCATACAGAGACGCACGCACCATACACAGACACCATACAGAGACGCACGCACCATACACAGACACCATACAGAGACGCACGCACCATGCACAGACACCATACAGAGACGCACGCACCATGCACAGACACCATACAGAGACGCACGCACCATACACAGCCAGCAAACAGAGACGCACGCACCATACACAGCCAGCAAACAGAGACGCACGCACCATACACAGACGTATGCACCAGATACACGCACCATACACAGACACACGCACCATACTCAGATGCACACACACGCATGCCATACACTAAACAATGAGAGCTCTGTACATCTACAAAAGCACAATAAAAACACACAATAATTGTATTAATATATACACACACACACACACACACACAGTATATACACCAGGGATGGAAATTTCACAAGTTTGCACCTAAAAGTTTGTCCCTGGCGCCTGCGTTTTGTATTTTAAGGACTTGAATAAAATGTCTTCTTTTTAATACACCGAACTGCTGTTATATAATACACCACCATCCATGAAGTCATTTACTTTGCTATTTCTCCCTTCTCACAATAATTTTTTGTTGTACGCTTTAATTACTTAAGATCTTTGTTGTACTAGCTTCCCCCCTTACACGGTCTCCCTTTCACTCCCTCCCTCACCCTTACACTCCCTGCCTGTCGGTCCCCCCTTACACTCTCTCCCTCTGTTGCCCCTTACACTTTCTCCCTCTCTCTTTCTCCTATACACACACTCCTCCTATACACACTCCCCCCTCTTACACTCTCTTCCCCCTTAAATTCTCTCCCCCTCCTCTTCCCTCCCTTACTGTCTTCCCCCTCTTTCCCCCCTTACACTCTCTTCCCCTCCTCCTTATCCCCCTTACTCTCCCCCTAACTCTCTCCCCCCTCTTTTCCCCCTTACACGCTCCCCACTCCTCCCCCCCGTACTCCCCTTACACTCCCCCATCTCTTCCCCCCTTACTCACCCCTCTCTTCCCCCCTCACTCTCACCCCTCTTTCTTCTCACCCCAAAACACAATACCCCATATGACACACAATAACCCCCCAATATAACCCACATAACACCCCCCCCCCCCCTCTCCATATAACACACATCCACAAGGAGGCCTGCGGTGCTGCGTCTATCCGCAGTTCCCTCCTCCTGTTGGAAGGAAGTTGGACATGCCTTCCGGTGCAGATAGGAGGAGGGAGAGGAAAGAGAGGAAGGATAGCAGTGACCGGCGCTTGCTGCTGAGCTGGACAGCTGTCGGGTCACTGCTGACTGGGTATGTGACTGTGTGTGTGACTGGGTGTGTGTGTGACTGTGTGTGTGTGTGTGACTGGGGGGGGGTGTGTGTGACTGGGGGGGGGGTGTGTGACTGGGTGTGTGTGTGACTGGGGGGGGGGTGTGACTGGGTGTGTGTGTGTGTGTGTGTGTGTGTGTGTGTGTGTGTGTGTGTGTGTGTGTGTGTGTGTGTGTGTGTGTGTGTGTGTGTGTGTGTGTGTGTGTGTGTGTGTGTGTGTGTGTGTGTGTGTGTGTGTGTGACTGTGTGTGTGTGACTGTGTGTGTGTGACTGTGTGTGTGTGTCAGTACCGTGTTAGCCGAGCTTCAATAATCAAAAAATAAATAGCTGATACCGTTCTGTGGCTAACGAAATGCTTTTATTTGTGCGAGCTTTCGAGATACACTGATCTCTTCTTCCGGCGATGTTACAATGAATGAAGCAAGGGTATACTTAAAAACAGTGTCTCTTGGAATGTTATCTGTGCTTGTCCTTCCCCCGGTGTGGATGAGATTTATGGCTAGAGGTGTAAATGGTTCCTGAAAGTAAGTGATGTAAGAGTGTGTGTGTGTATCTGTGTGAATATAAATGAATGGAGAGCCCACAGTGTATACAGTGCTTTACAAAAGGGGTGTGTGGACTGGTAGTTAATATAAATGGTGTGGGTAGGAAAAAACCTCTAGGGAGGAAAGTGGAGCACTGCACAGGGATAAAATGCAGGAACCGGCACACCAATACTTAAAAACTGGTTTATTGAGCGACTAGGTGAGACACCAACAACATAGCAACCACCCACTCTGACGCGTTTCGGGCTAGGCCCTTTGTCAAAGAGTATAACCCCCATAATAAAACACACAACTTAAATACACATCTTACCTAATTGATCGGATCCATAACCAGAAGTGACGTATGCGGAACAGACCGGGAGTCTCACAAGATTAACCAGTGAGACTGGAGTATCCAGGAGACAAACCGAGAGGGCCTCACAGTGCCACCTAGCTTGGAGGACCCGCCAATGAGGTACCAACTATATAACAAGACAGAAGCCATAGCCTCACTGATCGCGTTCTCGGCCGGAAGTGACGAAAGCGGAACCAATCGAGAATCTCGTGAGACTGGAGTCTCAAGGAGACTAAACGAGTAGACCCTATAGCGCCACCTGGCTTGGAGGACGCATCAGTGAGGTCACAGATGACATAACATATACACATATTCAGCAGCTTGGATGTCCCCAAGGATATCATAGAGAGGGATAATAACCTATGTAATCACATAAATAAAGGTATCGATACCTCACTTAACATGAAAAACAAAATGGGGAAAAGAAACAAACACTGCAGAAGCAGAGCCGCTGCACATGAGCAGGGAGAAACAAAAATCCAACTGGATCCCACAAACTGGGCGCAACCCCACAATGGACCGGTACATTGAAAGCTTCAGACACAGCGCCAAAACCACCATCCTGGACAAAGTAAGGAAACAAACATATAATCTGACACTGATGGAGAGGAGAGCCATAGAATCGCTAAAGGCCAACCACAACATAACAATCAAACCTGCGGACAAGGGAGGAGCAGTGGTCATAATGAACACCACAGACTACCTGTGGGAAGCACACAGGTAACTCTCTGATTCAAAGTATTACACCCAACTGCAGGAGGATCCAACTAAAAAATACATGAGAGAACTCAACAGGATCATTAAAACACTCCCGATCCGCACAAGAGAACAAATTCTGGACCGGATACCAGCTAACCCAAAACCTGGCACATTCTACATGCTCCCTAAAATTCACAAAGAGGGTAACCCTGGTCGCCCTATTATCTCTGGATCTGGCACACTTACCGAGAATATTTCTGGCTGGGTGGAGGGCATTCTAAAACCCCTTGTCAGGAACACACTGTGGCGGTAGGCATAGCCGGCCTTCATTAATAAAGGGGGAGCCCGGCTGGCTGCCCCTGAAACCATATGGTATGGGCTGAGAGTGTCAGCTCTTGTGTCCAAATGTTGGTTCTCTGTGTTTTAAAACTGCAATGTATTATGTTTGTCCTGTGATTTAAACCCAGGTTGGTGACAAAAGGCAGTGTGAATTAGCATGTGAATTACATGTGGATTAGCATTTCAATGCCCCAGCTCAGATAGGGATTCAAAGCCCAAATCTCCCCAATTTATGTCCCTTATAAGTATAAGGTTCCCCAAAGTATATTCTGTAAGGAAGTGTACTTTATATTGTGTTTTAATGTTTACTACTGTATACGGTTCTATACAGAAAGCACAGGCATATTGAAGATGCTAGCTAGTTTGCATAGATTCCATAGTTCAGCATAGATTCCATAGTTCAGAGAGGGGGGGGGGAACCATTTGGTGAGCAGGATGTTCAGATTGGGATGTCTTTGTTTTACTAGACACCACGGAGCCAGGGAAAAAACGGCCCTGGATGTCAGAACTGATAAGCAAGGTTTCTATTGGCAAGTTTTGAATTTATCCCTCCTATCAGGGAATGCATAATTTCAATCCCTGCTTTAAGTGGCTATTACACTCCTCAATGATTTAGATAGGAATTCAGCCTATATAAGAGCGTGCAGAAAAAGCAGCTCTCTCTCTTTTTCCTGTTGGAGATCTGAAGACAAGCAGCTGCTAGCAGGCCTCTCTCCTTTTGCTTCTGTGAAAGAGCTATTCACACATGGAAGCATGGGGAGGCCTAGCCAGCAGGCTGGATTTCGGTCCAGGAGCCCAGAACCACGGTCCTATCAAGGTAAGCCTTTGCTGAACAGGCGCCTTGCAACTAGGAAAGGGTAGATCTCTTCCCCAGACCCCTGTAAGTGTGTATATTCTCTGTTTCTTGTATTTCTGTGTGTTTCCGAGGTCTTATCCGAATAAACCGCAATTTATTTTACTGCCTGCTTTGCCTTGTGACTGATCCCTTAAATATAAAGGTGTATTTGCCTGCCCTCCCGTGACACACACCCAGCTATATCCAGGATACCACCGACCTGCTAAACAAACTGAATGCCATTGGCCCCCTCCCAACAGGAACACTACTAGCAACCATGGATGTAGAGTCACTTTATACAAACATCCCCCACGAGGATGGGATCTCAGCCTGCAGATACTTTCTGGGACCGCAGGAGCCACTCGCAGAGACAGTGACTAAATGCATCGAATTTATTCTGACCCATAACTACTTCACATTTTGAAATGACACATACCTCCAGACAACCGGGACCGCTATGGGTATTCGGATAGCGCCACAGTATGCCAATCTGTTCTGCGCAAAACTGGAAAGTGACTTTCTTTCCACCTGTCACTTGAAACCCCTTACATACCTTCGCTACATCGATGACATCCTCCTGATTTGGACCTCTGGCGAACAGGACCTCCTACAGTTCTATGACAACTTCAATACGTTCCACCCGACCATCAACCTCAAACTCACCCATTCCCCGGATGAAGTACATTTCCTAGACTCCACCATTACTATAAAGAACAACCAAATACAGACTTCTGTATACCGCAAACCTACCGACAGAGCCAGCTATTTGAGGGACAACAGCTTCCACCCGACACACACCAAACATGCAACCATCTACAGTCAAGCCATACGATACAACCGGATATGCTCCGACACAGCAGACAGAGACCAGCAGATTAAAGCCTTGAGATCAGATTTTATAAACCGTGGATATAACCACAGAATTGTAGACCAGCAAATTCACAAAGCCACCAGAATACCAAGAAGTGATCTCCTTGAATACAAACAGAAGGAGACAAGCGACAGGGTACCTTTGGTGGTCACATATAACCCACACCTAGGAGCCCTACGCAAGATCGCCAGGGAACTACAACCCATCCTCCAGGAAGATACAAGACTGCAACAGGTCTTCCCTGAAGCACCCTTATTATCATACAGACAACCTCATAATCTCAAGAATATTATGGTGAGGAGTAAAGTATTCAGCAGTACAACTGAATGCGGGACGAAACCATGCCAGGACCCAAGATGCAAAACCTGCGCAATGCTCTACACAGCGGACACAATACAAATACCACACAGGAATCGGGAATACAAAATCAGAGGAAGGTTCACCTGTTCCTCCAGCAATGTCGTGTACCTCATCATGTACATGAAATGCCCAGGAGGCTGCTACTACATAGGTGAGACAGAGCAGGGGCTAAACAAGAGAATGAACCTGCATCGCCACAGCATCACACGCGGAACAAGAGACAGTCCTGTCGGCGAACATTTCTCTGACTCTGGTCATAAGATGAACGATCTGAGGGTTGCCATACTCAAAGGTAATTTTAAAACACCGAAAGAGAGACGGTTGCATGAATACAAATTTATGCAACTGTTCGGGACACTTAACGGTGGCCTAAACAGAGATCGAAATTTTATGAGTCATTACTGACACAAGTGAACTCTTCTCCCATGAGCGCTACAGGCCATGTCTGTACATACTGTGCTATATGTATGCACATACAGCTGTCTCTTACACATACTAATACTCCTTGTTTTTCCATCCCTATACACCAATAGGGACCACATAGTACCCACACACACTTTTAGTTATGCTACTATCTCTCACATTTCCACACCTACCCACACCATTTATATTAACTCCCACTCCACACACCCCTTTTGTAAAGTACTGTATACACTGTGGGCTCTCCATTCATTTATATTCACACAGATACACACACACACATTCTTACATCACTTACTTTCAGGAACCATTTACACCTCTAGCCATAAATCTCATCCACACCGGGGGAAGAACAAGCACAGATAAAAACAGTGTCTTTTGGAATGTTAAGTATACCCTTTGCTGGCTTCCTTCATTGTAACATCGCTGGAAGAAGAGATCAGTGTATCTCGAAAGCTCGCACAAATAAAAGCATTTCGTTAACCACAGAACGGTATCATCTATTTATTTTTTGATTATATATATATATATATATATATATTTTATTTTTTTTCCAACAAGTAGTGAAAGTGATTTGAGCGCTAGCTGTGTATCAACTGATTCATATAAGATTATTTACTCTTAATGTGAATTATTGTTTGTTGTTTTATAGCTATCAGTTTTATATTTGTCCTAAATAAAAGCCAGATTTTGTAACCAAAAAAATCTGTTTTGCTTGCTGCCTGTGCGTGTTGCTAAACTATATAATAGACTGCTGATCCATATTTTTCTTGTAACTGGATTTTTTTTCTCATTTTCAAGTTATTAATGGTGAAAGCGTTGCTGAACGAGATACTTTAAATGCAATTATGAGAGAACATCTTAGAAACTACAAAGAAGATGTCAAGAATGCTGAGGTAATATGTGTTTTGGTTTTGAGTAATGTACAGCAGCCCCATATTAACTACTGTAGCACAAATAATCAACAGCTCTAGTACTTGCGGTTTTAAAACTCAGTATCTCCAAAATATGTTGGAATACACATCTGAAAGATTGGGTTTTTTTTTTTAGAAAATGTGGTGAAACTCATTGACACGTTTAGTCTGAGATTTTTTTTTGATGTTTTGACCGAGTATAAAGTGCATATGATATTTCTGTTCCTGTTCTGAAAAGGTAATGATTAATGCAATTTCTCTCTGAAGGTATAAAACAACATCATAGACAGCAGTGTCCATGCGCTTTTATTGCAGGATATCAAAAGCATTCAACATAGGAACAAAGTTTAATAAAAACTGAAGCGGTCATGGGGAAAGGTAGCTGTGCAGACCTGTCTGAGACCTGAATGTGCTCACAGGTGGTATTTTTATTTGCTGATCAAATACTGGAAATTCTAATTGATTGTTGACTTTGTTCAGTTTTGAAGTGGAAATGACCACTCTTGATCTGTGGTCTATCATAGTTACATAGTAGATGAGGTTGAAAAAAGACATAGGTCCATCAAGTTCAACCTATGCTAAATTTAGACAACAGATACTTTATCCTATATCTATACTTACTTATTGATCCAGAGGAAGGCAAACAAAAAAGCCCAGTGTCATATTATCCAATGATATCTCATAAGGGGAAAAATAAATTCCTTCCTGACTCCAAGAATTGGCAATCGGATTAAACCCTGGATCAACATCCTTCCCATGTATACTTATTTGGTATATCCCTGTATACCTTTCCATTCTAAAAAGATGTCCAACCTTTTTTGAACAAATCTATTGTATCTGCCATCACAGTCTCCATGGGTAAGGAATTCCATATTTTAACTGCCCTTACTGTAAAGAACCCTTTCCTTTGTTGCTGGTGAAATCTCCTTTCCTCCAACCGTAAGGGATGCCCCTGAGTCGTTTGTACTGCCATTGGGATGAATAGTTCTTTTGAAAGCTCCTTGTATTGTCCCCGAATATATTTGTATATAGTTATCATATCATCTCTTAGACGCCTCTTTTCTAATGTAAATAGATTTAATTTAGCTAGCCTCTCCTCATAAGTTAGATTGACATAATATTCATTCATAATCACTCATTGGTATTGCTCTCTCCTACATCCTGAGCATCCGTACTTCCACTCTATACAGGCAGACACGAACAGCTAAACATATACAGTATGTACAATGCAAAACTGTACAGTATATGCATTGACAGAGGAATAAAGAGCAAGATGGAAAGGTAGACAGGCACAGACAAAGACAGAGGGAAAGGTATAGAAAAGAGAGACAGACAAGCACAGTGAGGGAAGGCCAGACTAGGGTTGCCAGGTGGCTTCTCCAAAAATACTGGACACAATGGTGAAACGTGCTGACACACACACTTGGCCCCAGGCTCCTGACACCACCTCCCGATTGGCTGCATTACCCAGCAGCAGCCAATCAGGATGGAGGAAGCTGCCCAGCCCCTTAGCAATAGCCCTGCTCTCTGAAATCCCGTGGCCTCCCCAAGCCGGTCAGGTCACTAAGTCCAGAGAGGTGATACCGGGCACATACATGTCCAGTATTACCTCTATATTTTTACTGGACAGTGTCCAAATACAGGACAGTCCAGTTCAATACTGGACACCTGGCAACCCTAGGCCAGACTGGCAAGGACAGCAGCTACATATACAAAATATGCAGGGGCAGGATGAGGGGAAAAAGACAAAATGTCAAGGAAAAAGAGAGGCACAAGTGAGACCCGTAGAATGGGCGCATAAAATGAACTAGAAGGGGCTGTGATATCAATATTCGTAATGTTGTTCTTTCTTTTCAGATTGAAATATTTGGTCATGAGCTGGGATTGAATGAACTAGAAAGCATGGATGAGCCGAATAGAACAGCAATAGCAAAGAGATTATCCTTGGCAATAAGAAGAGGAGCAGAAGCTCGTTATACAGCTGTAATGAATGCAGGGAAACAAAAGTTTACAGAAACGGTTACTTACACAAATAAAATCTAACTTTCTTCTTTAGGACAGGTTAAGGGAAAGGAAACCATTGTGCAAATATACATCGTGGTCACTTACCTTTCAAAGTTTATAGATATTTGTATACATAAGACAATTGTAACAATAAAAATATTATACAAACGTGCCAGCTCTGGATTCCAATTGTCTTATTTTTCTTCATGAGAATTACATTTTTTATGGGGAATATAAATGTATTAGGCAATGCAACATATTTAAGTGCTAACATGGATCCCCTCCCAATATCCAACATAAACTGCTTATTTAAAGCAATATTCCCCCAGTCATGTTATAAATACTGACTGGCTCACTGCCAGTTTACTATGGGAAATAATCATTTAGGGGCCAAAAATGCTGTTACGTTGGAAACGAATATCATCTGCACCCTGGGGCGATGGGTGCTAAGATAGTGACGGTCCTAAACGGGGGCCGTCACTACCCCATGATAAAGCAACCCATATGGCTATATTTATTTATGTGTTGTTTTTTTAAATGTAGTTAGTCGTATGTGTTGCTTTCTTTAACAATGCAAAATACAATGTTGTGCTTTTCCTATTTAGCTATTTAGATTTTTGACTTTGATTTTAAAAGTTGCAATGCTTCAATGTGTCAAATAATTGACCCCTGCTCTTAATTTGACAAAGTGGAGACAAAAACAATAATGAAAGGGAATTTTGATAATACGTTTTAATGCACTTTAAGAACAAAGGGTGTTATTCATTACATTTTGATAGTGCCGATCGGGGCACTATTGCATGGAAACTCCCATTGAAGTTAATGGGATGCGATGGATGCAAAGAGTGACAGTCCCAGACTGGGACCCTCCCTGGATCAAATATATATATATATATATTTTTTTTTATTTTTTTTTAATGGAGTTAGTCGTATGTGCTGATTCTTTAACAATGCAAAATACAATGTTGCTGAAATCAGCCCAATAGTAGTGAGAAAGTTGAGAATGTGATATAAGGAGGGGTGTCTGACGTAAACGGCACTAAGAAGCCATTTTGCTCAGCATCCATCTTCGTTGCCTGATCTTGGCAGCCATATTGTCCCTGTCTGTATTATATTCCTTGTCTGTCATCCATTTTGATGTATTCTTCTCTCTGTGTGTCATTCATCTTAGTGTTTGTCTGCATGGAAGGTTGAGTTTGAAAGAAAGATTTTTTTCTTTTTCTCGCTCTCAGAACATTTTGTTGATGTTAAGCCATCTCGCTAGCTGCAAACCTTGAGAAGGGAATAAGCCGTTGTGAAACTGGAATAGAGATAACAGTCACTTCTCACATATAAAGTTGTAGAAAAAGACAGAGGGAGGGTCTCGCTGTCAAAGGTACCCATGTAAGAAATACATAAACACAGGAGACCCTGAATGTTGCAGTATATGGGATAAAGGTTACGAGCTTGCATAATGAATTTAGCTGACTATCATATACATTTTTGTTATCCTTATACATTTATGTTATGAAACCAATGTTCCCATATTCATTTTTGTTTATCTTATACTTATATGTAATGACGCACAAGCCACCTCATAAAGGGGGCATGAGCTTTAGTATTAGGGTATAAATATGTTTTGTAGGCCATATACCGGGCAGAGAGCTTTGTTTATAAGCTGTCTCCAGTGTGCACCTGTACACCAATAAACGCATTTGTTATTCTGTGATTTAACCCTCAACTTGTATTTTTTTATTCACGCTTTTACAGAAGTTTAATGCAAAATCCCTAAATTTTAATTTACCTTTCAGCTATCACAGAATAATCCATGATTTTTCCTGAAGGTAACACAATTGCTAATTTAAAACAGTTCCTATTTTCTAAAGGCATGACAATATACTGTAAACTGATCATGCAATGGAAACAGGAAGAAGTCAAATAAAAGCAGACCATTCTGATTACTAACTCAGATGCATGGAAATTGAAAAACAATAGGAGCCTCACCTTCAACGTGTAATTTCCCTTAACAAAGCTATTTTTACAGCTTGCACTGCGTAGTTACAAAAAGACAGAACGTCAAACTATATACTTATCAATAACGAGTGAAAAACAAAAGCACATTATGTTTGCGTAACCATTCATGGTGAACAACAATTGTGTGTAGCCATGGCTGGGTTTGGCTACTATTCTGCCCTGTCCTGACATATCAGTCCTGGTAACAGCAGGCAGTGTTAGGACCAATCATGGGTTTCCCCACTTAGGCAGTACCCTTGAGTGACAGGAGGAGTGGGAATCAGGTCTATGTTCTACCCAATCATAGGTTCAGACCTGGTACCCCCCCTCCTGTGCTTAAGGGAGCTGCATCCTAAATTATATTTAGTTGGTCTCTACCATTGAGAGACAAGGTATCCCACCCAGGCTGCTGTGCACTGGCAGGCCCAGATTGCCTTCCCTTCGGGGAAGTGAGTGACTATCTATACCCCTGGTTATGCTAGAGGACCAGGGAAGAGCTAGGACTGCTGCGGGGGCCCTTGACCTGTAGTGAAGGTCCGGGGACCATCTAAAGTTTGAGGGCACAGCTGTCTATCGACTGTGCTGTACAGAGAAGAATAAAACCGTTCCTGTTTCATATACCTCCTGCCTGGTGTGTAATCTTTCTGGGAGGAGAGGAAACTGTTCTACTGAGGGAGATTATCTGTAGACATCTGGAGCCTACAGCAGATGAAGGCGCTGATTACCATGGAGTAAATAACGGGTATGTACCCCAGAAGTCTGTTCTGCTGTCCCCCTACCATTGGCGATCACCTCAGCCTCTTGTGAGCCTACAGGTAGCATGCACCATACACCTGGTAACAGGTAAATCTCCCATATGGTGGGGGAAACACTGTTACATGTGTATTTTACATGTTAAACCCGTAGTGGTCGCATAAACTGTTAGGCCTCGGTTATACCAAGTGCTGCAGGGCGGCAGCGCTATTCTGTGATGTCACGCTGTGCCGCCGTCAAGCGGCCTCTTGATTGTACCGGGGAGACAGGAGAGAAGAGTAGCAGAGGAGGCTTGGAGGTGGGGCAGTGAGCAGTTCGCCCTCATTGGCTGAACCGCTCACGTGACGTGACCGTCGCCTGCCAATAACAAAATTCTCTGTCTCCTCTCCAGTCGTCCACCCTGCAGCTCCTGGCGGCGTGTACGCTGCTACTGGTATGTTAACTTTAATTGGACGAATGTCTTTTGTTTTTGAGCCGCACGGTGTCGCGGACGTCGTTTTCCGGTATAATCATGGCCTCAGGAAGCTTGAAAACATTTTCTTAAATAAAGGTTTGTTGTGGATACCTTTTGAGCTGACCAACGTAAATGCCTTATAGATTAAATGAGTGTACAGAGCTCTCAAAACCTCAGATGTCTTCTTGAAGTGTACATGTTTATAAACTCTATACACTTTAATTTCATGTACGAAGAACTCTTCTGTTGCTCCGCTAAAAGGTATCACAACCTGCAATAAATCTGCATTTCTCCAAGACCAATACAGCTACTAGAACTTTAAACTATATCTTAAATAAAAAAAATATTAAACAAATATTTTAAAAAAAAGTTAGTTGTATTAATGTAAATGTCTATTAGTTTGCTCACTGCTTTGTAGACATATGGGGTGTATTACCAAAATGAAGATTCAGTAAATAGTGGACTAGTTGCAGAATTAAGTGGTGTGTGGGTGTGTATAGAAAACAAGAGAGGGATAATATATATATATATATATATATTTATATATATCTCAAAGGTAATTGCTGAAATGTATGAAAGCTGGTTTGTTAACCTGAATTGCCAGCCTAAAAATGCCGTTTGCCACCTCCCACACAGCCCTTCCCCCCCAACAAAAATAAAACGCCCCACATTGATAGCAAAGTGTGATGCCTTTTGAAGAATCTCACTTATTTAAAAAAAAAAAAAAAAAAAATTATAGCTCATTTTATTGAGGTTTTTGACATGTAGCAGTACATAGGTTCGTATTCATGAAAATCACACCCGTCGTACAAATAATATACATATAGAAATGAAAAACAGACTTGTAAGAAAAAGAAAATTTGAATCTAAATCAGGAGTGGTGGGAAGGGCGAGGGTGGGGAAGGGAGTCCGATCCTCTGCTTATCAATCTTCTGATCCACACTTCTTCTCCAAGAATTCTAGAGCACGTCACCCACGTGGCCAAACCCACTGATCTAAAGCCAACGGACCGGCTAATGCCTTCTTGCTTTGTCTAGCTTTTTTTAATTATTATATTTGATTAGCGGAGAACGTGTTTCCGAGACTATCATAGCACAATTGTAGTACCATCCACCCCTGGGATGTCTGTTTGTGCTAACCACACAGTCCAGACTTTTAGAAATTTTAGCACTAGGAGCATTAACCAAACTTCTTATTTTTTCCCATCTTGCATACAAGCCAAATTCTGTTTCTGATTACAGGAATACTGTGCATAAGTTTCATTGGATGTGAACTGAGCTCTGTCTGTGTTTCATGTTCTGTCTATGGTTTTAAATATATATTGCCATATGAGCTTGTAGGTGTTCTGTATGTTTTACAATTCTTGTTCAGCTGGTCTTAACTGATTGGAGAGTGGCTTCTCCTACCTTAGTTTGTAAGCTTACCCCCGCCCACTTTTAAATGGTTAAAAGCTCACTCCATTGCATCTCCCACTCTCAGGGGATCTTGCTTGCTTACAGTTTGATTGTGACAAATCTCATACAGAGTGCTTTTCCTGGTAATGTACAGGTTAATACGAGCTTCAATCAGACTTAGAACTATGCAACTAATTTTGACAGATTTATTATAAATCATTCTTCCTGGTAATGCACAGGTTATTAAGAATTTATATTAGTGTTAGATACCCTTGAGATGTGGTCTGACGTGTAGTGGCTCAGGGGCTTACAAAACTTTGGCCAAAATGTTAAACTAAAAGACCATTTTATTCTAAAGATATCTATACATATATATTTAGGCACTGTACCATGTATTAGTTTCATTGGATGTGCACTGAGCTGTCTGTGTTTCATGTTCTGTCTCTGGTTTTAAATATATATTGCCATGATCAGTAGCACTCCTCTTTGACACTTATATATATATGTTGTGGTTATATTTGGGGTTCAATATGAGCTTGTAGGTGTTCTGTATGTTTTACAGGAATAGTTGGGATTTTAGCTCGTTTCCATAAAGCTGTGATTGCACACCTCATTGCTGTTGCGTAATGCGCTATTAGTTTGTCCTGTGATCTGGGGATCCCCTCTATTGGTCTGTTTAGAAGGAACAGCTAGGGGTCCAATGGGATTGTGAGGCCAAAAATTCTCTGAAGCCAATCTTTAATTTGCTCCCACATGGGAAGTACCCGAGGGCAAGACCACAGCATGTGTAAGAGATCTACCTCACCCCCACATTGTTTAGGACACAATGGGGAGGATCTTGGAACAAATTTAGATAATTTCACCTGGGTGAGATACAACCTCATTAAAACTTTATACACGTTCTTCCTTACCGTCATACATATTGAGCTCTTTGTAACTATTGCTGTCCAGTCTTCATTTTCTAGTGTCTCCCCCAAGGTCTTGTTTCCACTGTGTCATGTAAATCAGTTTTTCTGCATATGCTACTATTTTTTTTGGGGGGGGGGGGGGGGGGGTTAACACCAATGTCTGCATTACAGTTGCAACCACAGCTGCTTTTTCCCATTTGGTTCAGAATTCTAGGAGGAGCTGTTTTTCATGCAAACTTTAAAGAACCAGCAGTGAGAGAGGTGGTTTTATTCTGATCTTTGTAAAGTAACAAAGTCAGAAGGAGTAACCATTTTAATTGCAGTTTAAGGCATTAAAAAAAAAACAACAACATTAAGAATCATTGTGCATGGAAAAATAAAGGATGAAATCCTATTCTGGTAAAAAAAAAAAAAAAATCAGAACTCCTTACATTCAATGCCTTCATCTATACCTAGGGCCTTCAGTTTCTCCATCCAGAGCATTAATGGCCTTGTTCTTCTGGGATTATTATTTTAAACGAAGAGCCTTAATCAATATTTTTTGGTGTGTGCTATTGGCTGAAAACTGCTATTTAAGTCAGTGGCAGGTTTCAGACAATATCAAGAAAGGCCCTACACCTAAAAGTGGCACAATTACTAATTACAACACAGATACGAACACTGAGCAATCACTACATGCAATAATTCACATTTCAGACTGCTATTAACCTCTTGCTGGCAAATGTCTCCCTGTACACCCCATAGCTGCCCAGCCATGTCAGTAACTACTGCAGCTCTCTCCTATTCAGGACCAGGATACCTGGAGACTTGCTGGGGAGTCACGGCTGATGATTAAAGATCATAATGGCCAAACTGTGCTCCGCAAGCAGTTCAAAGAGAGAAGTATGGGGTAGGGGACTGCAATAGGAAGAGTGAGGGAGATAATCTGTGTATCTCTGCATGTCAGCATGTCAGCTTGTCAACATATCTATGTCTGTGTGTATCTCTACACATCTGTTTGTGTATATGCTTATGAATCTAGATAGAGATAGATATAAATAATCAAAAACAAACACTATACCATTCTGTGGCTAACAAAGCTATCAAGTATTTGTTGTTGATTATTAAGCTCGGCTAACACGGTACAGATACATCTACATTTAAAAAAAAAATTTTCACACACACGAAGAACCTCAAATAATTAAAAGAACAACATTTTATTCAACTGGCCCTTAGCCACTTAACTTCAAAAATGATCATTATAAATACAGCACCAAATGTAAATAATAAAAATACAAAAATCTAAAAGGATTACAAAAAATATATATTTAAAAAAATGTTTGTCCTAAAAACAAGGCAGATTTGTCCTTCCAGGGTCTGCTACCTCGGTCTCCCCTTTATGGTGAGGTCCAGTAATAAGTCATTAATACACGTGTTATACTTTAAAGAAATACCCTTTAAATCATCTATATTTGGAGAAATTTCCTATTTGGTTTTCAAAGAAGGGCAAGTGTAGTAGTGTCCATTGTACTAGCACACCCAGTGTGCGCTCTGCAAAGCAGTATCCAGTAGTGCACGTTTCAAATGTCACTAACACTGATTCCTTATTGCTGTCCAGTCATTTTGAAATAAGTGGCTAAGGGCCAGTTGAATAAAATGCTGCTTAATTATTGGAGTACTTCATTCCTATACTTTTATTCCAGTTTTAATGTTGTTGACGGGAGATGAGTCTGGAATGTCATAGCACCACTTCCAAATACTATATAGACTGATTTAATGGGAGAGACCTGGTACTTGGAGCCTTGATGTGTGTATGTGTTTCTATTGTAAGTTCTTCGGGGCAGGGCCTACTTTTGCCCGGTCATTTACTTCCTTCTCTTATCACCATTGTTCATATTTTATTGTCTCCGTATTGCAATTTTGTAAAGCACTGCGTACACCAATGGCACTATATAACAAAGTATACACATACATTCTCCATAATGTTGGTTTTCATAACAGAACTCTACCCTTGATTTTCTCTTACATCTCTCATTGTACCTTCAGTGTCTCATTTGCTAACACGCCCTCCTCCTCTGTCAATCGCTCTGATGTCCTGGGTCCTCACACTCTCTCTAGGTGTCCTTATCACATCTCGAGTTCAAATATCACCTCTATGCTGATGACACATTTACTTTTCAACGCCTGATCTTACACCTGCTGTACAGGCCAAAGTCTCTGAATGTATCTCTGCGATATCATCCTGGGTGGCCCTTCACAGACTCAAACTTTACATGTCAAAAACAGAGCTCCTCATACTTCCTCCCAAGCCTGGCCCTACTGCACCCTTCTACATTACTTTTGGCAGTACTATCATTAACCCAGTATCACAAGCATGCTGCCTAAGGGTCACATTTGACTCCTCCCTGACATTCAAAATGTAGCTAAAACCTGTTGTATTTTCCTCCACAACATTGCAAAGATATACCTTTATGCACAAATAGACAGACAGAACCCCTAATGATAGCACTCTGTTTCAGTGTGATATGGTGATTAATTTAACTTTATTGAATGACAGTAACGTTAAAATATTGGGGTTTAAAACAAGGATTAAATAAGTATTACTTAATCTATTGGATATGTGTGTCCAAGAGATTGTACAATGGTATTATAATGCACAGGACTGCTATTAGACCCAATGGACTCAGCAGTCACATACTTTCAACGGCACAATCATATCTGGCAATGTACTACAATATCCATCTAGGTAGCCTGAATGCTATTTCCCTCTCACAGCATTGAGCTCGCAGGGCATTATATACAAGCAAACGGCACCTGTACCAGCTATTAACCTCTGGAGTGCCAGACAATAACCACAAATGAGGATTACTGCACCAATTAGGGAAAGGTCTTTAAATTTTGACCGGTATACACACCCTACAAGGCACAGTACTCAGCTGCAAACTCTGTATTTGCATATACAGTAGTTGCAGCAGTGCCACTATACTTACCAGTATTGTATCATCCATACTAGCATTCACTACACCCCGGTCAACAAACACCTGGGATGTACATGTACTAAGTACTACATACCTACACCTATATACCACCATCTATATAGGGTGGCGTCAGTAATACAACAGTAGGTGCACTCAGACCTAGATTTGACTCTATCTAATCTATAATGTACTACTAGCTGCATCACTTATACAGCGTAGTACAGGTCATATAAAAGAGCACCAGCTAGTATATCACACTGGGGCACTTCATCTGTGGTTCCAACTGCCGGCATAACTACAGAGACCTCTAGCCCATTCACTCCATATGAGGAACACTAGGGCCAGTGAACCATCCTAACACTGGACATTATAATACCATTGTACAATCTCTTGGACACACATATCCAATAGATTAAGTAATACTTGGTTATATTTAATCCTTGTTTTAAACCCCAATATTTTAACGTTACTGTCATTCAATAAAGTTATTTTAAATTAATCACCATATCACACTGAAACAGAGTGCTATCATTAGGGGTTCTGTCTGTCTATTTGTGCATTAAGTTATATACCCCTTGCAGCACCGTTTCCCTTGCTCCACAGTCAAGCTGCAGCGGGGGCTAAACCTAAGTATATAAAGATATACCTTTATCACTTTTACTCTACTGCTAAAACTAACAAAGGCCCTCATTCTCTCCCGTCTCGACTATTGTAACCTTCTGCAGTCCAGCCTTCCTTTCAATCCAAAACACTGCTGCTAGAAATCACTTTACTCTCTCCTAAATCTGTCTAAGCATCGCTTTTGCTGAAACAACTCTCCTAGCTTCCTATCAATTCCCATTCCGCACACAAAATTCTCCTCACTTTTAAGGCTATACACTCTTCTGCTCCTTATAACTCAGCCCTAATTTTTCACTATACACCTTTCTGTCTCTTGTATTCGGCTCAAGGATGTCTTCTCTCTACCCCTCTTGTATCTTAAGCCCTCTCCCACTTGAAACCTCTCACTCACTGCCCCAACACCTCTAGAATGCCATGCCCCTCAATATCCATCTTTAAAGCTGCAGTTCAGTCAATATCCTGCATGTGTGTTTTTTTTAATAAATCAGTTCTGTAGTAAGAAAAAATACTTTTAGCAATTTCTGTTTTAAAAAAAACAACTTTGAAAGACCAATTTTCTTGTATTCTATTTTAACAGTCATTTGCTACGGCAATGCCCCTTCATGTCCTGTCACAAGCCCTGGCACACCCCTTTGTCAGCCCTGCCCTCCCTCTAGCACATGTCAGTGCAGGATTGCTCATGAATATTCATGAGCTTCCACTGACAGACAAGCAGAATATAAACAGATCCCTTCACTAATTATGTCACCAAATTTCGACCTATCAATACATGGAGAACGACTTGACCTGCAGCTATACAGTTCTTTAGGTAATTAGAGATTGCACACATAAAACTATTGAAGTAAAAAAATAAATTAAAAAAAAAAAAAAAAAAAAGACTGAACTGCAGCTTTAAGACACCATCTTAACACTCACCTCATTAACAAAGCATATGGTTAGCTCCGTGGCTGAAACAATACAGTTCAAACATGGACCTTGGCCCCTTGCAGTCACACTTACCAGAACACCTTCCTACTGTCTCTGTACATTCTTCCTACTTACCACTTGAAATTTCTTCCAATCTCTAGACTATCTCTACAGTTCAATCTAAAATGTGGTGGGAAATTAATAGCTTTGAAAATTATATCTGGTACTGAGGGGATTAGGTCAATCCCCGTCTTCCGACCTCATTGATGATGAGGACTTCACCAAACTATGGTAAGCCACACTCCTAGGCTGTTCCAAAACTCATGCAACTACTGATTACCCATGACAAAAAGAAACTCAGTTACAAATAAGAAAATTGAGAAACAGTTTAGTGACATTCCCAATTGGAAGACACATTCAGACTTCAATGACCTTGAAACGCGCCCAATAATAATATTGATAGATTCCATTCAGAACTAAAGAAACGTAAACAAAAAAAGTTCACCATTGACGCTAAAGATTTTCAGGAAGGTACAGTTTTTCGCTTTAATTTTCCTTTAAAAAAAAAAAAGACCAACTCAAAAGACAACACGACTCCTCCACTGAATGGGTAAAGTCGGGCAGCGAGAGTGAACCCGATAGAGAACTTATAGACACACAAACCAATCATGTACAGCCACCACCAGGCCATTTTTTTAGAGCACTCCAGTCCAAGTCCTCCTGTATATGAAAGAGGCCAACAAGAAGGGAAGGGGGGGGCAGTGGAAGATTAAGAGATCAGAAACGATGGGCCCAGAGCGACAACAAGGGGAGGAGGCAGTCCAGACCGAGGTACTGACCAATATTAATCCCACCCATGGACTCTTCAGATCATTAATCTATCGGATTTTATACTAACTGAGACTCAATTTGATATTCTCAGAAAAGGCCTCTCATTTTCACCAACTGCCCCTTACAATTGTTTTGAGTGAGTCATGGATACAAATGTATTTGCGTAAAAAATATTGCTATACAAATTCTTTATTGAAAAAAATGATAATGACTCAGGCCAATGAAAATATCAGGCTTTACAAGATGCAATTTCCCTTTTAGGAGTAAAATGAACATACACCTGGCGAGGCACCCTTCACTAAACTCAAGAGCAAAATCTAATTTCACTCGAGCCATAGAATTAACTTCAATGTTGGCACTTTTTGTTATGGCTGTCACCAGGGAACTGGAAAAAACACCACGACATACGCCTGTATCCAACCTTACACGAGACTAACAAAATGCACTGAAAAAACTCCAGGATAACCCTGATGTGGTCATCAAACCTTCTGACAAAGGAGGTAACATCATTGTCCTATGACGGGATGACTACATCAGGGAAAACCTCAGAATACTGTCTGACACTAATTGGTACACAGTCCTTGCCACAGAGCCAACTATAACTTTCAGAAGGGATCTCATAACTATACTGAAAGAAGGCTTGGGCCATAAAGATTTGGCCAAGAATGAATACAAGTTCAGACTTGGCAAAATCCCATGTATAGCGACTTACTACAGTCTTCCCAAAGTCTATAAGCATAGGTCTCCTCCTCCTGAACGACCTATTGTTTCTGGACTGGGAAATTTGACTGAGCATGCCAGCATCTATGTCTATGAAGTGTTACGACCTTTTGTGACGAGCCTTCCCTCATACCTCCAGGACATCAAGGATGTAATTCAGAGCCTGGATGGGGTCTCAATTGATGAACAAACTTTTCTGGTAGGCCTGGATGTGGAGGCTTTATACACAAGCATCCCACACAAGCTTGGCATAGAGGCTTCCCCACACTTTCTGTACACAAGTACCCAACATCATCCTCATAACCACTTTGTACTAAAATTACTGGATTTTGTATTACCCAGAAACTACTTTCTGTTCAACAATTGCATATACCACCAGATCCAAGGTACATTGATGGGCACCACTTGCGCACCAATTTAAGCCAACCTGTAACTTGGATGGGGGGAGGAAACAGTGGTATTCTCTGAAAACTAGCACATTAAGCAACTATGCTGGACTGTGGGTGGGGGGGGGTCTGTCAGCCCCCCCAATGGGGGGACAGAGGGCACCGCTCTAGAAGGGAATAGATTGGTCGGTAGTCAGCCAGTATTGTATAGAAGTGTGATTATGAATCCATTCATGGCATGGACGGACCGGATTACATTGTAATTCCGATATCAGTCCAATCAAACCATTTTATTTATACCTACAAATATTCAATCTGGTCAATGTCTCCGTGTATTCCCTTGTATTGTTTTTTTTTTTAACATTATTACTTCTCTTCATTAACAGTATTATTTGTGTGATTCGTGTTATATTGAAAAACCTAATAAAATGTTTGAAATTAAAAAAAAACTGGCACATTACACTCAGTACATTGATCTATGGTGCCGCTACATATACAACGTTATAACATAGACGGTATACAGAGTAGACAGCACTCAGTGAGTGAGAAGTAATAAGAATGTGCAAGGTGCAACGGGAACAAGGGGGGCCCTTAACCCTCCCAAATAATACCAATACAAAATATATGGTTCCTAGCACACAATAGACAGAGAATTAATGATGAGCAAAAGGTATATATTTAATGTGTATACAGATAAATACACAAACAAATGTTACGGGATGGAGAATGCAAATGTAAACACTATTATAGGTGTGAATAACACTTGAGGGGAAAAAGTACACTGGAGGCTAAGGAATGTGGATAACAAGGGGAGGGAAAACAGAAGCAGGGAGGGAATGAAAGGGAAAAATAAAGAATGTGGAGGAAACAAATGAAATACAAGTAGAAGGGGGCAACGTTTCGGGGAATTAACCCCTTCTTCTGGCCTGTTCCCTACAGTCTGAGTGACCACAGGTACTTCCCTCTCCCTTAATCCAAACCTCCACGTAACGCTAAACAAGGCAAGAAATGAATGAACCCGCTCTGCCTAATATGACCAGGCGGTCATAAATACAGACCGGTGCAAAAAGGGCAAATTACTTAACAGCAAAAAAAAAGAGAAAAGACACTGTATTAAGTATAGACACTATCATACAGATAAGTCCCTCTATAATGCACTCAATGTCTGTAAAGGGAGTACCCTATTAAGTAGTTGTGTTGCAGTACAAGAGAAATAGTCTGGTCCTGTGTGTGTGCGTGTGTGTATGATAGATTTAAAATACATTTATTGATATCTATTAAAATGAGATGGAACCAGACTGGAAATGGTGAGTATTAGAGGTAGAAAAGAAATAGATAACACGTTGTGCTGGATCCCCGTTAGGGGTCTAGAAATAGCACTAAGTAATATGCTATAGTATCCTCACAGCAAGTTATGTGCAAGATAATATGTCCTGGTAGGCCAATGAATCAGCACGACGTGTAAAAAAACAGAAGCACAAATACCAATAACCTATAGTATCATGGCCTTCGGGAAGCGTGCGGGACTCTGTAAACCCCGCCGGCAGTCTCGCGCCCCCCAGTTTGCGCACCGCTGGCCTAGGTTACCCATCAATTTGTTGCACCATGTGTATAATCTTTAGTTATATAGGATCCACAGCTGTACTTAATACTTTACAAGAAAGTGAGGGAATTCTAGAACACTAAGTGCAACAAATAAGATCAGACTAGATTGCAAAGGAGAAAGTTGTGCGGCAGGGAGGCCTGTTAGCAGTATGTTACAATGATCCAGACGAGAGAGGATAAGGGTATGCGTTAGTTTCAGCAGTAGTGCGACATAGGAAAGGGCGGATCTTGGCAATATTACACAGGAAGTAACCAATATGTTCTAGCCATGCCGTGAATGCAAGTGGAGAAGGGAGGAGTGAAATGTCACTCCTGGGCAACATGCTTTGGTTACAAGGATAGATGGTAGAACCATTTACAATGAAGATAAAGGGGCATATTGGGCCAGGCTTAGGGGGAAACAGGTCAGTTTCAGCCATATTAAGTTTAAGGCGGCAGATTGCCTCCTGGTTAATATTCCAATGGATGGCAGACTTGGTACTGTACTGCAAGTGTGAGGGTAAGAGTGCATAGATATAATCTCTATGCAGATAATACGCAGATATATCCAAGACCAAAAGAGTTGGTGAGGTTAGTGATAGTGTGTAGAGAGGAAAGAAGAGCTCCCAGAACAGAACCCTGTGGTACACAGAGACATATCCACAGAAGACAAAAGACATGCAATGGGAGAGGTATGAGAACCAGGCTAGAGCTTTGTTGCAGATTCCTAGAGAGTTTAGAATATGAAGAGGGTGATCGAAAGTATCGAACTCAGCAGAGATCGAACAGTGGAGAAGAAAAAATAAATAGACCATGGATTTGGCTTCATGTACATCATTTCGCTACTTCAGTGAACTGTAATAAGACGGGAGTAAGAGTTCTGATAAAGTGTAAGGGGATAGGATTGAGAGGGCATGTGGTAGAAATGGAAAACAAAAACAGAATAGAAACATCCAACTAATCAGGAGAAAAAGTTGTGTGGACAAAGGATTAGGTAGAAGCAGATAGGAGAGAAGGCATCTCCGTGTGGATAGCATCCACCTTGCCTTTCAAGTGGTTGGCGTGTTAAGGAAGAGAGGGGGTGGGAATCAAATACAGAGAAAATACGGCGTGATTGAATTTGTGAGTGTTGATGAGCTTGAACTAGTAGTGTTTGGCCTTCAAGTGCTGTTAAAACAGGCTGATTTTATGCACTTTACAATTTCTCCTCCTGAATGCGATTTCCCCAAAGGCATTCAGAAGAGCTAATGGAGGTGCAAAGGAAATGCATTTGTGAATTATGCCATAGTAGTGGGTTAAAGGGACAGGCAGGTGGACTGAAGCCAAGAAGGGGCATATAGATCAAGAGGGGATAGGATAGCTATAAGAGGTGACAAAATTGCCAGGTTCAGAGAAAGAGGGGTTAATGGAGCAATGGTCAAGAGTAGCAAGTAGAACAGGTAGGGGGGTGAAGGGGAGTGGTGGTAAATGATAGGTGATGGTCAGAGTAGAAAAAGGGAGATGGAGGATTCAGAACGTTTAGTAAATAACAGAACGTTTAGTAAATAACAGTGTTAGTAAATAACAGAACGTTTAGTAAATAACAATCCTTGTGGGTGTAGGAATTGGTTCACTTGTGGAAATGAGAAAAGGCAAGATGCCCAGGAGACTGAGGGATAGTCACAATATGACAGCTGAAATCCCCCAGTAAAAAAAAAAATGGATGAGAATGAGGGGAAAGAAGTAAAGTCGGGACTCAGAGAAAGGAGGTAGAGGCTGTCGAGGTCAGCAGATTGTAGATAACTGCCACACTAAAGGTTACACTGTCCAGCTCGTCTACCCACTCTATGGAAGAGAGAAACAGATGAAGGCAAAGGGTAGAGCAGATATTGGCAACAGGATGTGCCCTACCCCTCGACCTCAACAATTGGGGCGTTGTGAGACACCCATAGGAGACAGCAGCCATCTTGTGAGCCAGTTATGTATTAGAGAAGAGCGTGAGAGCGAGCAGAAGAGGTAGCATACAACCAGAAGGGATTCTTACGAGATCCAGCTGGAGCCAAGGAACCAGAAGAGCACCGTAGCAAAAAGTGGGGACCAAATATGAAGTGCCGTAAAAAAATGGTAATTTAATCCAGAGAAAGTACACAGTAACATACAGGTGGGCCAAGTGATCACTTGGCCCACCTGTATGTTACCGTGTACTTTCTCTTTGGATTAAATTACCTTGTTTTACAGCACTTTCTGCTGCGGTGCTCTTCTGGTTCTTTGGCTCCAGCTGGATCTCGTAGGAATCCCTTTGGTTATGTACCTCTGCAGGAGTCGCACGCGATCTGGAGTTTACACAGATGGTCACACCCAGCGAGTACTATTGTCTACTATCACAATTGATTCATTATTCTGGTTTTAAGACTATTATTGGGCTTAGGATCGCCAACAGGACTGAGAAGTGTTTTGTGCTGTGCAGATATGCATGAACTTGTGCTATAGGGATTCAGTATTAACTGAATTACCATCAAGACTTTTTACCCGCACCTATATACTCACATGCAACATATTATTACCCTCTTGCTCTGGTTTAACAGCATTTGATACTACATGGAATGTCTGTGCCGTTTGTGGTTTGAGCACTAGTGGAGACTCCGTGGTCTCTTGTTCATTAGCATACAACCAGAGCTTCGTTAGTTAGAGCAGACATTGCAGAGGGCACAGAAGGGAATAGATAAGGGAGACAAGAAATAGGTATTAAAGTTAGATGGGTAAACATCCTTAGCAGGCAGTGAGGCATGGGATAGAGCAGGCATGCATATGGCATGTCCAATATCAGGAGCAGCAAGATGAGAAGAGGGGGTTTATAGAGTAGTGTAGAAGCTGCTAGGAACAAGGTATGTAAATAGTGGTGCAGTGTGTGCACAATAGGTGGCACGAAGGAGAGATTAAGAAATGTGGACAGGAGAGTGGAGACAGAATAGAAAAGTTAACCAAGGCGTGAGGAAACAGCAAATAGGAAAAGCAACAAGGACGGCATAATGAAATGAAGGGAGCAGAGAGAAAGGTATGAGGAGAGTTCACAGGTATAGTCCAGACTATAGAAATGTGCTGCACCAAACTCATGATATTCCTATAAAGTTGTATGTGATAAGTTTTATGTCCTGTTCACATCCAGCACAATACCCAAATTGTTTTACATACAGCATAAACAACTTTAAATATTGAAAATATTTAAGTTGTGAAGCAGTGTGTAAAAGTTGTTGATCCCATTTTCACACACCTACTGCTTCAGCACCACCTGTAAAACCAGTTTACAGAAAAATGAGTGATAAGTATAATATGTAAATAACTTCCTCTAGATTGTAAGCTCACGAGCAGGGACCTCATTCATGTTTGTCCTTATTTGTATTAACCGGTTTATGTAATTATCAAATCCATATACCCAAATAGTACTGCAGAATGTTGGCGCTTCATATAAAACGATCATGACCTTAACTTCATCTAGCATAGAACCCTACAAAACCTTGAAAAGTAAAATGTATATCTGAATTAAGTTTTTGCCTCGGTACATTTCCTTCAATAATTCAATCAAAATGTAAGTTAAGTTGCTGGCCATTGTACTTTGAATTAATTCAATTTTCCTTCAGCACACCAAAGCTTGAAAACTCAGTGAAAAGATGCGAAAATGTATTTATTTTTTTAAAGTTAAAGGGAAACCCTCAGCTCCAAAGATAGTTAATGGTGACATTTCTAGTATTACTTCCTGACTTTAAGGGGCTTAAAATCAGAGTCCAACAGGAAGCCACAACTGATGTTTAAGCTTCCTATTGTCCTGAGATTTGACAGCAATTTTGTTTGCCCCAAGATTTAAACCCAGTAATGTCACCAGGAAGAAACTTGGCATTAGGGGTGTCTGTAGCTGAAAACAGTGTTTGGCTCAAAAGTACCCCAGGTAAAGTTTAACAGCACCTTTAAATATGTGTGCAGACAAGCATTGAAAACAAGTATAAACACCTTTGTTTTCAATTGTATGGGTCAAGGAGTGAAAGTTTTGTACATATAAAAATTAGGACTGACAAATTGTCAAACCAGGACTATAACTTATTTTACATGTCTTTTAACCAAACAGTAGCCCCTCCACCATTTACCTTAAAAGTTGCAAGGGGTCCTGTGGAGCCAACCATACGGCTCTTAGCTTTAGGAACCCACGGATTACATGTGAATAATGTAACTGGGAGATGGTGTCATGGAGCATATTTGTAGGATTTTTTGTGCAAAGGCTAACCAAGCGAGCAGCCTTGACTTACCAGATAAGTATTCTCATCTTTAAGTTGCAATAAAAAAAAAAACTGTGCAATGTGCAAAAAACTTTATTAGCCTATACAGACTTAACATCTTATAGTGAAACAAACAATATAGTGCAACACAACAAGTACTGCTACTAGCAATATGAAGCAAAGTCTGTTTATTGAGCCTTAACAGCCACCTCTTAGACGAAGCACAAGATGCAGCGTGGATTCTTTCTGGATGTTGTAGTCAGAAAGGGTTCGGCCATCTTCCAGCTGCTTTCCGGCAAAGATCAATCTTTGCTGATCTGGTGGGATACCCTCTTTGTCTTGGATTTTAGCCTTCACGTTCTCAATAGTGTCACTTGGCTCTACCTCGAGTGTGATGGTTTTGCCAGTAAGGGTTTTTACAAAGATCTGCATACCACCTCTCAGACGAAGCACAAGATGCAGGGTGGATTCTTTCTGGATGTTGTAGTCAGAAAGGGTTCGGCCATCTTCCAGCTGCTTTCCGGCAAAGATCAATCTTTGCTGATCTGGTGGGATACCCTCTTTGTCTTGGATTTTAGCCTTCACGTTCTCAATAGTGTCACTTGGCTCTACCTCGAGTGTGATGGTTTTGCCAGTAAGGGTTTTTACAAAGATCTGCATACCACCTCTCAGACGAAGCACAAGATGCAGGGTGGATTCTTTCTGGATGTTGTAGTCAGAAAGGGTTCGGCCATCTTCCAGCTGCTTTCCGGCAAAGATCAATCTTTGCTGATCTGGTGGGATACCCTCTTTGTCTTGGATTTTAGCCTTCACGTTCTCAATAGTGTCACTTGGCTCTACCTCGAGTGTGATGGTTTTGCCAGTAAGGGTTTTTACAAAGATCTGCATACCACCTCTCAGACGAAGCACAAGATGCAGGGTGGATTCTTTCTGGATGTTGTAGTCAGAAAGGGTTCGGCCATCTTCCAGCTGCTTTCCGGCAAAGATCAATCTTTGCTGATCTGGTGGGATACCCTCTTTGTCTTGGATTTTAGCCTTCACGTTCTCAATAGTGTCACTTGGCTCTACCTCGAGTGTGATGGTTTTGCCAGTAAGGGTTTTTACAAAGATCTGCATACCACCTCTCAGACGAAGCACAAGATGCAGGGTGGATTCTTTCTGGATGTTGTAGTCAGAAAGGGTTCGGCCATCTTCCAGCTGCTTTCCGGCAAAGATCAATCTTTGCTGATCTGGTGGGATACCCTCTTTGTCTTGGATTTTAGCCTTCACGTTCTCAATAGTGTCACTTGGCTCTACCTCGAGTGTGATGGTTTTGCCAGTAAGGGTTTTTACAAAGATCTGCATACCACCTCTCAGACGAAGCACAAGATGCAGCGTGGATTCTTTCTGGATGTTGTAGTCAGAAAGGGTTCGGCCATCTTCCAGCTGCTTTCCGGCAAAGATCAATCTTTGCTGATCTGGTGGGATACCCTCTTTGTCTTGGATTTTAGCCTTCACGTTCTCAATAGTGTCACTTGGCTCTACCTCGAGTGTGATGGTTTTGCCAGTAAGGGTTTTTACAAAGATCTGCATACCACCTCTCAGACGAAGCACAAGATGCAGCGTGGATTCTTTCTGGATGTTGTAGTCAGAAAGGGTTCGGCCATCTTCCAGCTGCTTTCCGGCAAAGATCAATCTTTGCTGATCTGGTGGGATACCCTCTTTGTCTTGGATTTTAGCCTTCACGTTCTCAATAGTGTCACTTGGCTCTACCTCGAGTGTGATGGTTTTGCCAGTAAGGGTTTTTACAAAGATCTGCATACCACCTCTCAGACGAAGCACAAGATGCAGCGTGGATTCTTTCTGGATGTTGTAGTCAGAAAGGGTTCGGCCATCTTCCAGCTGCTTTCCGGCAAAGATCAATCTTTGCTGATCTGGTGGGATACCCTCTTTGTCTTGGATTTTAGCCTTCACGTTCTCAATAGTGTCACTTGGCTCTACCTCGAGTGTGATGGTTTTGCCAGTAAGGGTTTTTACAAAGATCTGCATACCACCTCTCAGACGAAGCACAAGATGCAGGGTGGATTCTTTCTGGATGTTGTAGTCAGAAAGGGTTCGGCCATCTTCCAGCTGCTTTCCGGCAAAGATCAATCTTTGCTGATCTGGTGGGATACCCTCTTTGTCTTGGATTTTAGCCTTCACGTTCTCAATAGTGTCACTTGGCTCTACCTCGAGTGTGATGGTTTTGCCAGTAAGGGTTTTTACAAAGATCTGCATACCACCTCTCAGACGAAGCACAAGATGCAGCGTGGATTCTTTCTGGATGTTGTAGTCAGAAAGGGTTCGGCCATCTTCCAGCTGCTTTCCGGCAAAGATCAATCTTTGCTGATCTGGTGGGATACCCTCTTTGTCTTGGATTTTAGCCTTCACGTTCTCAATAGTGTCACTTGGCTCTACCTCGAGTGTGATGGTTTTGCCAGTAAGGGTTTTTACAAAGATCTGCATCCTCGCCTACAGAGAAAAATGAATCAAAATTTACTTTTATTAGTAAATATTAAAAAAAAATTATGTATATATGTATAGAAAGCAATAAGGGAACAACGTCCCAAAATACAACAGCATGGCGTCAAAACATTTTCTTCAGCGGGAGAGGTGCACAACCACCATGAAGTTGACTGCACTCAACTGTATATAATTTAAAAAAAAGTCAAAAGGGCAGCAATCTATCCTATAGCAAGGTATCACTCACAGGTTAGTAGTTCAATCTAGATTTGTATCACAGTACACATGGCTCTGGTGCTAAAAAAAAAATTACCTTTATTCAGAAAGGAACATACCACACACAGCAAGCAACATTTCAGGCCCATACACTGCCCTTTCCTCAGGTAAGAGTGACGAACGTAGGGCCTGAAACAGCACCAAAGCCATGTGTACCATTTGATACAAATCTGGATGAAACTACTAAACTGAGTGAGGGTGCTGCCCTTTCTTTGACGGTTTCTGTACATGTAAACAGAGGTTTCTCAGATCATTCCAATTACTAGAGTAATTATTAAAGATATATAGATATATAGATATATAGATATATAGATATATATATATATATATATTTATTGGTGGAAAGCCGGTTTTCTCCAGGAGCTGAAGCCCCATTAATTTCAGCTCCAGTGACCCTCTGCTTCCAGAGATACTTGCCCCCATAGGGGGTGCCAGTAGTAGCTCAGCAGGTTTAAAGCTCCCAGTCACTCAAGGGAGCAAGGATTGGCTGGTGTAACAGGAGCTTTAAATCATTTCAATAGCAGTTCCAGCTGGGCTGTGTGTGGCTACAGGGCAAAGAGCAACCAAAAATTTTGAAGCCGGGTCTATTTGATTTTTTTTAGAGACAGTCGCCACGTGACTGTCTAAACCAGAGACTGCGGCCTGCCCCCTTTCATGACGTCACTGGCCTTGTGGCAAGCGGTGTCATTTCAAATTATATAACTTTCGCTGGTGGCAACGTCATCGGGCATGTCGCCAGCACTATAAGCGTGGCAAGTTTTTCAGAAGCAGGGGTCCCCGGAGTTTATTAATTAATGTGTTTCAGATCCAGAGATCCACTGCTTCAAACAAGGGTAAAATACATTTACAAAGCAAGATTGTTTTTGTGTTAATTATTAAAGAAGCAAACATTAATTAACTTTACCACAAAGGATTGTCAATACCTTCAGTCTTCTACTCAAACCTCATTGCATTTTACAATCCGCAAGAATATATTTTTTAATCCAAACTTTCTTCAATGTTAAACAGAACATCAATTACACTTAATCTGAAGTATTGTGTGCACTAAGCTAGTTCTCTTAAGAAATGCACTGCATACATCTACAGTCTACCTGTACCCACACATTTAGCAGCGTTCAGCACAAGTATTATATAACTCATTACTTTAAAGCACTAGTGCACAGACTGGGGGGTACAGCGGTTACAGAGGCCCCGCGCTTTTCCCCCACAGGGAAGCATGAACTCGGCAGCTACCTGACAGCTCAGCTCAAGAAGTTTGCGCACCCATGCCTTAAAGCAGGAATATGACTTTTTTTCCCCTTCCATTTTTTATGTAAAGCATGTGACAACGTTATAATTCTACATTACCAAAGCTGGCAATCATTTGGTGCGCCAGTTATAAATCTGTAAAAATCCTAACATAATGGCAGCTTCAGTGTATGGGTTACAAAGATCTTGCACTGGTGGGGAAGTGGGTTAAACACGGATATAGAAATCAAAGGATGCGTTAAAACCATTAAAATTGCAAGAGCTGAAAAAAAAAAAAAAAAACCTCAATATCTAATACAAACCCGATTTCGTCTAAACAAAATGTTTTGCTGCTTTAAATATTGTATTTACCAGTAATTGGGAAAATAAGTGCTTGTGTTTGCAATGATGTCCAAAACAAATTTAACAAAAAAGGAGTGTCAACGGGGAAAAAAAATGACTCGTGAATATGGCAACTGTAGAAGTTGTTTACAGCCCTGCTTACTAAAACCGGAACACAGTCCCAGGGTCCATAAGCGCTAGTCTCTTCCGGGAGGTCTCAAGGCCCTTGGGGATAACCGTCGTTTAGTTAACCCTTACCTACCAGGGAAGAGACTAACCGAGACATGTATTCCCTAACCAAAACTATACGTTTTAAACCCGCTATTTAGGTCACAACGGAATAAATGTCAAGTCTTACACAAGATAGTGATGGTCTTCAGGTAACCAGAAAGTCCGAAAATAGGATATACGTTAATTATATATATTTTTTTTAACTATTCTAGCAATGGGTAACAGAAAACGTACCTTTTGGTTCTCTTCCAAACACGCGAAATGAAATTGGTTTGTGTCTTGCTCCCAGAATCTCTCTCTTCAATATGCTGTCGAGTATAAATGTGAGGTGCGACACACGCCTCTTATTTATACCCTTAGTGACTCATCACACCCACGCCATAATGGTGCTCATGCGCCAGCAAGAAAACGTAGCCCGCGGATCAGGGCGGAGTATGCACGGTTATAACAAGACCATACCAGATTCTTCGCTCGCTACGAGTTTTCGTGAGCGATTATTTTAAACGAGGGGCGTTTTTCTAAGAAAACAATATCATCAGTCTCACGCACAGCGGCGCGGATGAATACATACCAGAGGGGGCGTCGACTGTTGCTGAGACCTCTGGAAGATTCTGCCCGTTGGCTAACAGGAGCAGAGACAAGCTGTTCCCTGATTGGTGGAAGCTGACGCAATCTTTGTTGCTAGGGCTTACAGGCAGATTCTGGACGTCTCGTTAGTTGATTATGTTGCCGCCCCTGCCTTTGTTATATTCATAGTTACTGTGCAGAAATGATGGCTCATACAGGCCTATACCACTAACCAATTTACACCTTAAGTTCCCTGAGGGGCCCTTTTGCAGGCCCTAGGCAGGGCACTGAGAGTGTTACAAAAACAAAGAGGAGATGCTTGCCTTTGGAGAATATGTTATTATAACCTTGCAGACTTTCTATGGCCTACACCCCCTCCCTGAGTTGGCCCTCTCTGCAGAACTACCTCTATCTCCATAACCTTGCTGTGTCTGTTTGTAGCCTACCTGTCCTACTCTGTGTCACCTGCCCCCATATCTACACCATCTTTATGTGTTTCTACTGACGGTCTATCTACTTCACTCCTGTTCCTCCATCAATACATATTTGTAACTTTTTTTCATTCTAAGACCCCTTTTCCTCTTTTGTATTGTATGTCTTTATTTATATAGCGCCATTAATGTGCACAGCGCTTCACAGTAGTAATAAATGTGGTAATCAAATAAATAACAGAGCATGGGAATAAGTGCTTCAGACATAAAAGTAACATTAAGGAAGAGGAGTCCCTGCTCCGAGGAGCTTACAGTCTAATTGGTAGGTAGGGAGAACGTACAGAGACAGTAGGAGGGAGTTCTGGTAAGTGCGTCTGCAGGGGGCCAAGCTTTATGTATCATGTGTCCCGTATTATCCACAGTGCTATTCCTATGCTTGTTTAAGTAGGTGGGTCTTAAAGGTGGATAGAGAGAGTGCTAGTCGGGTACTGAGGGGAAGGACATTCCAGAGGTGCGGGGCAGTCAGTAAAAAAGGTTTAAGGCGGGAGAGGGCTTTAGATACAAATGGGGTAGAAAGAAGACATCCTTGAGAAGAACGCAAGAGTCGGGATGGTGTATAGCGAGAAATTAGGGCTGAGATGTACGGAGGGGCAGAAGAATGTAAAGGTTTAAAAGTGAGGAGGAGAATTGAGTGTGAGATACGGGATTTGATCGGAAGCCAGGGGAGGGATTTCAGGAGGGGAGACGCGGAGACAGATTTAGGAAAGAGCAGAGCGATTCTGGCAGCAGCGTTTAGGATAGATTGTAAGGGAGACAGGTGAGAGGTAGGAAGGCCGGACAGCAGGATGTTACAGTAATCAAGACAGGAGAGAATGAGGGCCCGAGTCAGAGTTTTAGCAGTCGAGCAACAGAGGAACGGGCGTATCTTTGTTATATTGCGGAGGAAAAAGCGATAAGTTTTAAAAAACCTTTTGAATGTGAGAGGAGAATGAGAGACAGGAGTCGAGTGTGACCCCTAAGCAGCATGCTTGGGCTACTGGGTGAATGATCATAGTTCCAACAGTAATGTGGAAGGAGGTAGTAGGGCCAGGTTTGGGAGGAAGTATGAGGAGCTCTGATTTAGCCATGTTGATTTTAAGGCGGCGGAGGGCCATCCAGGATGATATGGCAGAGAGACATTCAAAAACTCTGTACAGCAGGTGTAAGGTCAGGGGTTGAGAAGTAAATTTGTGTGTCGTCCGCATAGAGGTGATATTTAAACCCAAGAGATGTTATTAGGTCACCTAGAGAGAGTGTGTACAGAGAAAAGAGAAGAGGTCCCAGGACAGAGCCACCATCTTTGACTTCTCTATTAGGCTGCGGTCCCGCTGGTGCTGACTGGGCTGAGCTTGCTTGCCGCTTTTAATTACATAAATGTATGTGTAAGTTCCCGCTCACGCGGTGTGAGCGTGTGTGTGCCGCCCCCCGTTCTGCCACTATTATTGCTGTTTTATATTCACCACCAGAGAGCTTCTTCATTTTCTCTTTTTTGATGCTTTGTAAGCAACATATTTTATTTTTAATTGGTACAAACGAATTTAGGTGATGGACATATTTACTGTTACCTGAGGTAAAGTATGTTGCCTGTAAGGCCGTGCTTATAGTCCCGGCTCTGGCGACGGCGCGCCACGTCAGAACAACTTGATATAATCCGTCACGTGCGCCTATAGTGTGCGCAACAGCGCGACAGCGGCAGAAATCGCTGAAGTCTATGGAATTTTATTTTTCCAGCAATCGCCGTGTGACATCAGCAGCACGTGAGCGGTTCAGCCAATGAGGGCGAACCGTTCACTGCCATGCTTCCATGCCCCCGTCCCCCGGTCGCCCTGTCGTCTCCTCCACTATAAGCAGAAATCGATAATACAACGGCGACGGGTGACATCACGCTGTCGCCGTAGCTAGGACTATAAGCGTGGCCTAAGACTTGGAATTAATAGCTGTAATAGTAAACACACTTTTGAGGATTACGTATCAAAGTCTCCTGGCCAAAAAACGGGGGCAAAAAGTGCAAGAAGTAGCACCATATTTATATATATATATATGCGCGATGAGTGCTTGCCGGCGCCGATAGAAAACCAGGACAGTGGCCCAAAAAGTCGGGACAGAGGCCTAAAAACCGGGATGTCTGGTCACGCTACCTATGGGCTATATTTGAAAGGGCCAGACCACTTCGTAAATACGACTCTTAATGTCCCAAAGATCTTACTGCCACACTTGTTTACTATCGGAGTTGGCAAATACTAGGGAGTTATAGAGGAAGAACTATACATGAGGCAACAGATTTCCATGTATCAGGATTCAGTGTAAGGGAGGATGAGTACAATATGTTTCTGCAGCTAAGGAGACAAGATCATGTGAGAGGAAAACATTTTTAGGTATGTGTAATGTGCCTAACACAGACTCTGCTCAGCTGTACTGCAATTAGAATGGTAAGTAAAAGGGTGTGAAGGAAACATTTATTTTCCAATTACAGGTTGTAAAACTAATTGTTATATTTTTTTTTTTAGACTGATACAGAACAATTCTATGAACACGCTATCAGTCCTGGTAAATAGGAGAGGAGAGGGAATACTTTGGTTAACCAATAAAATGTTTTCGGAAATATGTAAACTGATAACTAAATATACAAGTACAAAATATACAAAAGTTCTCAGATGTACAGCACCAAACAGGCCTAGGTACACTAATGGGCGTTAACATATTTAATCTGGCATTATAGGTAAAGTCATATTCACTATGGAAATAAAGGTAGCATTCATCATGTTTTACTCTAGTTAAAATGTTGAAGATCATTTTTATCAGAATGCAAATAAGTTATTTAGGATCTATGTCACATACATCCCAGATTTTTCTTTTTACTATTTAAGTTCCATTTTCTGCTTTCTTTAGCAACTTATACCGCAATTTTTTAGTTTTGCAGTTACATTCTGGAAATATAATTTTCAAAAAAATGTACCTCTCAGGAAAATTTAAATGGCCACTGCCCTCTCTCTACACACATTAAAACAACAGAGGTTGTCATGATACGCTGATGTCGGCGCAATAATAAACACTTGAAAAGGCTGCAAAAACGATAGTTTTCTTAAATATATAAACTAACAGTTTATGTTATTCTTACATTTTTGGTTTTGAGGGGGATTACCGCTTTAACATTTTTTGCTGCCCTTACGATGTTCCCTGGATGTCTCACGGACCATCACGCTATTTTTGCATGTTTTCTAGGGGGAGATAGCCTTCTTTGGAGGGGTGAACATGATTAGGACGGATGTAGAGGACGCTTCACTTCTGTTTGTGTCATCAGGACCATGGCTGCAACCATGTGATCGCTACGGCTGAGCTCAGACAGGCTGAAGAAGACAACTGAAGTTGTGATTTCAAGCGGCAGCCGCGTCACGTGTACTTCGCCAGCCAATCACAAACACACAAACAGGTTTTTTTTGTTTTTTTTTAAAGTCCCACCTCCAATCGCTTCATTCTGTCTGCTGGGGATGAGCACACATCGTCCAGCAGAGAGGCGCAGACGCAGCCTGTCTGAGCTCAGCCAACCGCAGTAAGCACATTGTCACAATCTCAAAAGTCCCGTAGCATTGTGCTGCCACCGGACTTCCGGCACTGAAAAGGTCATGTATCAGTCCCGGAGCAAATATAGCTTTGTCATAAGTTGTAAGAACTCTCACGAATTCACAAATGTACCAATAATTTAACAAAAGCTATTATCACACAGTCAAAAACTTTATTCAATATTATCACTTAAAATCACTATATTTCCAGAGTACCCAGAAAGCCACACAGGTAAAGAAACAGTATCCTTCCTACAATCAATGTCAAAAAAGTATAAATATATTTTGAATCTATAGTATCTTTACATAGGCAGGGAAGGAGGAGGTCACATAGCAGGCAGCCTCAGCACTGAATGGCTGCTGCATGCCATGTGATCTTCTAGGGGCCCTAAACTCAAGGTATTCTTGGACTTGTGGTTCTGCTTCTTTCTATGTTGTAGCCCTTAGGCTGATCACACGTTCGCGGCTCGGGCGCCTGCTTCCGTGCGCGCCCCTGCGCGCACTCCTGTAGCCCCAGCGATGTGTGCGCTAGCTGCAGGAGTTAGTTCACCGCGATTGGGGGCGTGGCAAACGTGTCACGGACGCATCACGGAGCTGGTGCGCCCTCATTGGCTGAACCAACTCACGTGGCGCTGACGTCACGCTACTGCAGCACGAAAATTCAATTTCTGTTGTGGCGGCAAAATGTGGCTGTGTCGATGTGCGCAGCGCCGCGGGCACTTGAGGAACTACCTTAGACAATCAGGTAAGAGCCCTTGAAGTGCACGCGGACGCAAGCGCGTGCATGTAGCAACGCCGCCACCGTGAGCTCGGCCTTACCTTAGGAGCTGCACTACAACTCCCTGTAGGGGTGGGAGGAAACCATCCTCCTCCTCTCCCGCCCAGCTCCAATATATGAAATGCTTGGGGGGTGCAAATGAAGCCCCTGTTTGCATTACTGGCACAAAGCGTTACAAGTGGCAATCAGTACTACAGAAGTTGCAGTTGGCCACCTAGTTCTAAGGCCGCAGGTTAAAATGGCAGCTTTAATTCTTCGGGGCTCTTTATATATGAAACGATAATAATGAAGCTTAAGGCTGCGCTTAAAGTGCTATGCGACGGCGACGTGACGTCACTCCGAAACAAATACATTGGCTCCGTCGCAAGCGCTTATAGTAAGTGCGACGGCAACGGAGCGACGTCGCGACCAAAAATTTTGAAGCCAGGTCTATTGGATTTTTTAGAGACAGTCGCCACATGTGACTGTCTAAACCAATCAGAGAGCGCTGCCCGCCCCCATTCATGACGTCACTGGCCTTGTCGCCAGCGACGTCGCTCAAAATCAAATTATAACTTTCGCTAGTGGCGACGGCGATGTCATCGGTCGCGTCGCCAGCACTATAAGCGTGGCCTAAGGCTTTCTGAAATAGTAATCAGTTAAAGTGACAGTGCATATAGACTGCAATTAGTACACATTAAGGGCCTCATGCAGAGACCAGCGCTTTTAAAAATTGGCGCTTTTAACCACTACTACATAAAATGGCGTGAATTTACCTCCGTATGCAGAAAGGAACGCTAAGTTACATTATTACCATGGAGAGTTGAAAACGGAGAGATTCGCGCTGTAGAAAACAGCTTAGAAAAAAACGGATATTGCCGCTCACATGCACCTTCTTGCCAACTTTTGTTGGCGTGCATACTTGGAGGAAATCTCTCCATGTTTTTGGCGACATGTGCCGCAAAATGATGATCGCCCCTTACTGCATACGGCGGTTTGAAATAGGGTAGAAATATAGGTTCGCGCCAACCGCGCGGCGCGTTTTTTAAACAAAAAAAAATTGGCGCTTTTCTCTCTTTTCCCCTCATTCGCGCCATTTCATGCATTTCTGTTTAAAAATTTCCCTGCATCCTGGCGATATACCGCGCATCGCTGCTTTCTGCATAGGCCCCTAAATCTTTAATTTAAAGTAATAGCTTGTTTTTCAGAAAAACTTGAGTGAATTTTTGATAAACTATCCCTCCTATTTCCGACAGATTTGTAAATGGCAAACAATAGTTTCTATGTACAGAGTAAATGGATGTGTGGGTCTGCCATGTTGATTTGAGCCTGCCAGAACTGCCTTCTCACTCCCCTTGGCAGCCTAGAAACTATCCTAGTTGAGAGCAGAAGTCTCTACAACAGTATTTGCAGACTGTGTGCTTAGTATTGATGCTGGCAACAGAAGCCGAAAGGAACCAGGGCTCGAATATTGTCCTGTGAAAGCTTTAGCCATTTGGAACAGTATAGTAATTTGTTTGCTTCTTGAACAAAGACATTGGCTTGCTCAGAAAAATCAAACAGAAACCTTTCTTAAATATTCCTATCCTTTGCTAATTTTTGTTTCCTCGTTCCAATTGTTATGTGCTTTACTGTCTTCTTCACTTAACGACATGCTACATGCTGAACAACATAACACACACCTTGTGAAACTAAAACATAACTATGAGATCAACTTTTTCAAGTGTTATTGCAACACAGAGACAAGCATTAAAAGAGAAGGTAAAAGAAACTTCTCAAATTACATTTTTAGCATGTTGCTTGTTGGAAAAAATTGTGTCAGCTGAGACCTTGAGGAAAAATAAGATTGTCTTGCGGGTGTTGTCGTTCAGGAACAGGATATAATTAAAACAGAGAAAATCAATGTGCGCGCAGACATTTTCAGCCCTATCTTTATTGTATATAAATAAATACATCACAATATAAACATTGTCAGCTACAGTCACTTTACATATTTATACGTCTAATGAAGTTGTTCTATTGGATATTTCATGGTTTCATCAAGTTCAATAAGTACCTTTCACCTACACTCACAGTCATGAGCTGTAAACAGATAACATGTGAGTCATTTTCCCCTCTGGGCTCTTGCCACACCTAAATACTTAGAAACCACCAGATTTTTCTAGATTTTAGCATTTGAATTTACTGTACAAACATCACAACTGTATTCTAACAACAAGTTGCTATTTGTAGGCGCATACTTAGAGATAATATGCTTTCAATCATGTGACTGCTACATTAGCACCAGCTGAACTGCCTCCTACTCCCCTCTAAGGCCTCGGCCATGTTGCTTGCTTGCTGGCGGAAGCGTGCTGACGCGCGCTCCCGCTCAGCACTGAGCCCCTGCAGCCGCAATTAGAGCGGCTTTAGTAGGGGCTCACCTGCGCTTCCGCAAGCGCGCGGAAGCGCAGGTCTTAGGGAATTTAAAATTCCCCCGCTTGCCGGCGCAACAGGCCAGTCACGTGAGTGGTTCGCCCAATGAGGGCGAACCAGCTCCGTGACGTCACTGGCCCGCCCCCGGCCAGTGACGCGCCCGTCCCCGGCCCGCCCCCTGACGGCCCGCTGACAGCGCGTGCAGTAAGCAACCGCAAGGCCAGGGAAAGCACCCGCTTTCCCTGCGCCTCAGCACGCCAGCAGGGAGCCTGGCCGAGGCCTAAGGCTAAGTCCATAGTGACTTTAGCCGTGCGGAGGCGCGCTGAGGCTGAGGGAAAGCGGGTGCTTTCCCTGGCCTTAGTTCGCACGCCGTCCGGGGGCGTGTCGGGGGGTGGGCCAGTGACGTCATGGAGCTGAGGGTGAACCGCTCACGTGACTGGCCCTGCACTCCCGTGAGCGCCGAAACTAAAATTGATTTGTCGGCTACGCTTCCGCACGCCTGCGGAAGCGTGCGCGAGCCCCTGCTAAAGCCGCTCTCATTGCGGCTGCAGGGGCTCACTGCCAAGCGTGAGCGCGGCTCAGCAAGGGTCAGCGCTTAACCGCTGACCATGCCCGCGGCCTAAGGCTTAGGACATGGTGACAAGAGCGCTGAGCAGCACTGACGCTCAAGCTCTCCTGCTCAAGCAGGAGCTTTTTTTGTGTCCCTGCATGAGCGTCAGCGAGCGCGCTTGTGTGCCGGGTGGGAGGCGGGGCTGGAGGCAAAGCGGGAGGCGGGGCTAGTGTGCCACGTCACGGCGCCGACGTCACGGACTGCCATTGGCCTTTGGCGGTCACGTGACCGGCTCCCCTCTTCCCTCAGCGGAAAAAATTAAATTTGGTGTCGGCTGCAATTCCACACGCCTCCGCACGCCTGCGGAAGCGCCATCTAAAGCCTCCCTCATTAGGGATGATGGGGGCCTCATCGCGGGTCAGCGCTGTCTTTTTCACCATGTCCTAAGCCTAAGTATATGTGTGTTACTGCTGCACAGTTCAGCAGAGCTTTGCTTACTCAAAAGTATCTAATAAAATGGTTCTCTAATGCTAAGGTATTTTAAAGAGTTGTTTAATTTCCTGTAATTTATGTAAAAACTAATTTGATAGCACTATTTTTTTGTGGGTTTTATTTTTCCTTTGGCATACTTTGCTACGGGAGATCAAATCATCATACAAACCACCACGTGCTGTATAAAAATCTAATCTAAAAATGTGGCTGTGTCGACGCGCGCAGCGGGCAGTTGAGGAACTACCTTAGACAATAAGGTAAGACTCCTTGAAGTGCGTCCGGACGCAAGCGTGCTCATGTAGTAACGCCGCCACTGCAGGGTCGTTGTTAAACCTTCGTACGCCCTAGGCACGTTTATTTCTAGAGGCCTGTGTGTCCGATATTTGTACTCATTTTTATGCTAATTTCATCGTTTGCTTGTTTCTTTCGATACTAGCGATATTTGGCATCAATACTTTTGTTTCGATATTTAAATTGAAGTTTGGTATCGATACTTCGAAGGCATTTTAAATTAAAATTAGCTGTTTTCTCTTATTTTGTGATTTTTTTTTTTGTTTAGGTATTTTTTCAAGTGAAATATTGTAGGCCCTAAAAGGTTCATAGGCCCTAGGCACTGTGCCTAGTTGGCCTAATGTATAAAGCGGCCCTGTGCCACCGTGAGCTCGGCCTTACCTTAGGAGCTGCACTACAACTCCCTGTAGAGGTGGGAGGAAACCTTCCACGTGCCATCCTCCTCCTCTCCCGCCCGGCTCCAATATATGAAATTCTTGGGGGGTGCAAATGCAGCCCCTGGTTACATTACTGGCACAAAGCATTACAAGTGGCAATCAGGACTACAGAAGTTGCAGGTGGCCACCTAGTTCTAAGGCCGCAGGTTAAAATGCCAGCTTTAATTCTTAGGGACTGGTTCTATATGAAAAGGCCCGATAGGAACATATAGAATCAGCCCCTAAATTAACTAGTGGCAGTGACATTTTTAATGGGTTAAATGTAAGTAATTCGCACCTATTTTCATTCTCAAGTCTTTCCGACTTAAGATGTTTGTTTGGCGTAAGATGTTTGTTCTAAGAGGCATTACCTCTTAGATTGTAAGCTCTTTGAGGCAGGGATTTCCTTTCCTATTGTCTGATTTTGCTGCACTTATTGTATTATTATAATTCCCTGTACTGTATTCTTTGTGAAGCGCTGAGTACACTTTGGCGCTATATAAATAAAGACATACATACATACATTATTGTTGAAAAGGAAAAGCTGAAAACAGTGGACCAACAGCTATTCCCACTGTTTACTTCCATGTTAACTTAGATTTTTCCTTTGTATCTTTACAAATCCTTTAATTGGAAATAAAATAAATGTAAGATAAGCATGGATAATATAAAAAGTGTAACTGTTCACTTTAACTTAGAGGAAATGTCCTAATGTAGTCTATGATCCAGGGCAACTTCGGATTTCTTTAGAAAAATTTATTCAGCACAAAAAACACAACGTTTCATCCCTCCTAGGGGACTTTATCAAGTGACTGGCTTGCAGAGACTACAAAAATGTCCAGTATAAATAGTCAAAACACCCAGGTGAAAACACTTAAAAACACCATTTACACCCCAGTAATCACATGATGGTCAGCATCTTGATATTCCATGCGGTATGCATTCCGGTCCGGTCGCGCTGATGTCATCAGATGGTTCCTGCGCGTTGACATCATCATCAGGTCCCTCTGCGTGGTCCGATCCGGCTGCCTGAACAGGCATAAAGTCACGCTGACGTACTCCCTCTGCTCCTCCTCTGGATGTTGCTCCTCCGTCGTCCTGTAGTCTCGCGATGTTTCCGGAGTTTCGATGATGTCATCAATGACAGGCTCAGATCATCTCTGTCTCCTTAGCTGGTTATGCCGTTTCTCGCACATGCGCAATTCGTCCGCATTTCAGTGTGATTGTTAGGCTGTGATACCAGGGGGAAGAGGGCTTGATGTGACTTGTGGATGAAACATCAGATCTGGGTGGAGTAATGAAGAGAAGAGAGAGTTTAATGTGAATACATAAATATAGTGCCACTATACCCTAAATAAAAGATTTAAAATATGGATTGTTTATTTCTTTCATGACTTAGGTTGTTTAAGAACAGCAGCAGCAGCAGCAGCAGCAACAATGAATGTATACTGTGGAAGAGAAATTCACATTAAATGCAAAATCAAAAAAACATTGTAGCGGCTATTGAGAAAACTATTGAGAAAACAATTAAGGGACAGATAATCATTAAGACTGTATCAAGTGTGTACGTCCAGAAGGCTTCTCTCTGAAGTAATGCTATATCCCTCTCTGAACCTGGAGTTGTTATATCTACTGATTCTATCCCCATAGAGCACCGGTCTCTGCAAGTATTTTGATTTATTTTTTGTGGTGTGCAGCTTCTCTTGTTATATTCTAATGTAGTCTATGCCATGAAAACAAGTAGGGCCTCTGCCTCCTCTATACTGTAATCAGATCACTTCTATTTCAGATCATATTTAGGCAATACTGTAGTTGTTTTCAAGTACCTTAAACATGTTAAAACATTCCATGTGTAGAGAGAACTGGCAGCTCTCCAGATCATATGACTGGGCAGGCAATAGCAGACAAGGCAAAGCAAACAGCCTTGTGAAATAGCCCTGAAAACTAGGTCTGTAAAGTTAAGATTAATAATTACATCTACCTACTGAAACTATAGCAGGTTTAACATGACAGCAAAAGGACTTTGTACTCCAAATAGTTACGTCCACCCGTCCCCCCCCCCCCCCGCCCCGGTAGCATTTCGACCCCCACCCCCATTTCACACTTCACAAATCCCCTCTATGTCCCACCCTCTTCCCATGTATTTCTTTCCACTCCGTCTCACTCTTACTCCCTCTTTTCCTCATTCACTGACTCAATCGCCCCCCACTAAAAAAGTTGAGTGTGCTTATCACGTGCATTTTAAGTGAAACTTCTTTGTCTTTTGTCACTGTTTTGTCACAGAAATTGTAATGGCGATGTTTTTAATTAATCAAAACACAGTTTCAGTGCCAAAACGCAAAGTTTGACTTAGAACGCGTGTTTTAGCTATTTGCACTTCTATATTTATAGTAACGGAATTCCTTGTGTGTGTGTCAGTCTGTGTGTGTCAGTCTGTGTGTGTGTGTGTGTGTGTGTGTGTCAGCCAGTGTGTGTGTGTGTCAGTCAGTGTGTCCGTGTGTGTGTCAGTGTGTGTGTGTGTGTGTGTGTGTCAGTGTGTGTGTGTGTGTGTGTGTGTGTGTGTCAGTCTGTGTGTCTTTTATTCTTAGGGTCCTGCCCCCCCCCCTCTCTCCTGATACTTCCCCCCCCCCAAGAGCAGTCCCCCCCGGTGGAGGTACGGAGACACGATGGTCTGTCTGAGTCCCCCGCCCAGAGCAGCCCCCACTCTCTCCCCCGGCAGAGCTCTGTCCTGATGGATAGTCAAATGCCTACGGCCTCCCGCGGCTCAGATTGTACAAATGCACCGCGAGACTGAAGGAGAGGTTCCTGCCCAGGAACTGATCAAGCTTCTCACCCAAACCTACATAGGTAAGGACGACGAAGAGGAGTTGCTGGCTCAATTCCGGGCTCTCCTGATGCGAGGATCGCCCAGAGCGGCAAAACCCCACTGCTTCATAGAATTGATGAGTGATATAAGGGAACGGGAAGTACAACTACACTTCCACTCCCCCAAGAAAGCCAAAGAGCCCCTCAAGGGTGAATCCAGGGGGCGTCGGCCCCAAAGGGCAAGGAGGCACGCTGCACAGATGACAAACCTCATCCCAAACCACCTACCAGCAAACCCAGGACATCCGGGAGAACCTCCCCTACTTATAGGACTGAATAGGACCTCAGTACTGTCGTCTGCTACCACTGTGGCCAGAAGGATCACATCTCACGAACTTGCCCAGAAAAAAAAAAAACTTCCCCAATAGGAATTTCCACCCTAACGTAATGATTAGCAGGGTCCAAAGTGCCTAAACACCTTCCGTCCCTGCTGAAAACCCTCCCGAGTCAAGTCCCAATGATGGAACCCCGCCATTGGATGCTTACAGTCCGGTAGGACCGGCCACTATTATACGCGTAATTGTGGACGGTATCTATTCATCGGCATTGCTGGACACCAGGTCCCAAGTGACCATTGTGTACAGAGAGTTCTACAACCAACATCTCCAACACCTACCATTACAGTCAGCGGAACACATGAAACTGAGGGGACTCAGCAAAAAGGATTACCCCATCGATGGGGTAGTGAAGGTTCGGCTGGAGATACCTCAGGTGAACACCGGCAAATCGCATACCATGGATGTGGAAACACTGATATGCCCGAGCCTCGAGAGCATCCAAGTTCCCCCGATCATACTGGGTACCAACATCGACATAGTGCTGGCGGTGATCAGGGCCTACCTGCTAGAAGCCGGCGGACTGCCTTTGGATATTCTAGCAATCCATCCCATCCTTCGGGAAGAGTGCTGCAAGATATCCGCACAGGCCTGATATGGAGATCTCTTCAACCTGCAAGCAGGGTTAACAGAGATTCCACCAGGGGGAGTGAAGAGCATGTGCGCACTGTGCTGCTAACCCGACCGGGACGAGGCCGATCATCTCTTTTCCCTGGAGAGTACGCCCGAGGAGGATGCCCAGCGAGGCTACAAGCTGGTACCAGAAGTGCGGGAATGGACTTCCAAGATTCCTGGAAGAATTAAAGTGTTCGTCCAAAATATCTCTCCGTATCCCATGGCCTTTGATCAGGGACGAAGAATGGGGCAAATATACCCCATCACCCCCATGGAGACGATGCCTCTGGTGAATGCCGCTGCAGCATCAGAGCAGGCAGCCAGGCTGATATTCAACTTCGGAGGTTCAACCCTGCTGGCCGACCGACTAACAGCCAAATTGGAAGAACGCCGGGCCGTATTCTCCACAATTGAGATGGACGTGGGCTGCAGTCGAAATGCCCTACACACCATCTGGCTAAGTGACGCCACCCCCTTCTGAGAACATTCTCGTTGCATCGCCCCTCGGGATGTGGATGATGTGAGAGACATCTTAAAGAGATGGAGACAGCGGGGATTGTGACCGAATCTCGGAGTCCTTACGCATCAGCCATCATGGTGGTGAGAAAGAAGAATGGGTCGGTAAGATTGTGTGTCGATTACTGGACACTGAACAACCGCACAGTGCCCGATCAGTACACTTTTCCCCCACATCGAAGAAATTCTCAACGCACGAACTGGGAGCCAGTGGTTCAGTGTTCTGGATCTGCGATCTGGGTATTACCAGATACCAATGAGTGCGGAGGACCAGGAAAAGATGGCATTCGTATGCCCCTTGGGGTTCTACCAATTTACTTGCATGCCCCAAGGCATCAGCGCCTAATGCAGAAAACCATCGGTGACATGAACCCCCGGGAATGCTTTCTCTACCTGGACGATATCATCATCTTTGGTAAGACCTTGGAGGAACATGAAGAACGACTACTAAAAGTGCTGGACCGTCTGGATCGAGAAGGCCTGAAACTGTCCCTTGACAAATGCCGGTTCTGCCACACCTCGGTGACCTACGTGGGACACATTGTGTCCGCCGATGGGATCGCCACTGATCATGCCAAAGTGGAAGCTGTGGTGAATTGGCAGCGACCCAAGAATGTCATGGAGCTACGCTCTTTCCTCGGCTTCTGTGGCTACTATCGCCGCTTTGTGGAGGGGTATTCAAGTAAGGCAAAGGCCCTCAACAATCTCCTCAAAATATACCCAGAGGACACAGGGCGGAAGGCCAACTCTGCTAGACAACCGTTCGATGACAAGTGGACGACCGACTGTGAGAAGGCTTTCATTGGACTGAAGAAAAGCTTAACGAAGGCACCCATTCTCGCGTACGCCGACCCTGAACAGCCCTACATCCTTCATGTGGACGCGAGCTTCAATGGCCTAGGGGCAGTCTTGCACCAGAAATACCCGGAAGGACTCCGACGTGTGGCCTACGTCAGCCGCAGTCTGACTCCCAGTTAGCAGAATTACCCCGTCCACAAGTTGGAATTCCTCGCCCTCAAGTGGGCAATCGTGGACAAACTCCATGACTACCTTTACGGCGTAGCCTTCGAGGTACAAATGGAAAACAATCTGTTAACATACATATTAACATCCGCCAAGCTGGATGCCACCGGCCACAGATGGCTGGCGGGCTCCATTGAACTACAAGTTCACCCAGAAGTACAAACCAGGGCCCCTGAACATTGGAGCTGATGCCTTGTCCTGAAGACTGGGACTAAATGCCACTCCAGGCGATGACCTATGGGAGGAGATCCCTGGACCAAGGATGAGAGCCATGTGCGCAATCGCAGCCACAGTAGAAGATAAAGTGGCCTCCTCCGAACTACGGATAACAGATTCCTTGGGATGACACTCTAAGGCCATCCCTGCAGCATACCGTACTCCAGAAGGAATGAACATCACTCCGGATAAGATCGCATGGAAGGATGTGGTACAACATCAAATAAGAGACCCAGTGGCCAGAGCTGTCCGCCAAGCCGTCCAACAAAAGAAGCCTCCCCTGATCAAACGTGCTCCTGGCGACACGGTTGCAATACTCATGCGAGAGAAGGATAAATTCGAGATTGATAATGGTCTACTCTATCGGGTGGTACAATACCATAACCACCCTGATAGAAGACAACTGGTTCTGCCCAGGAACCTACAATATATGGTCCTGAACGCCTTGCACGATGAACATGGCCATCTCGGCCTAGAGAAGACCTTTGGGCTGATACGAGACCGGTTTTCTGGACACGGATGCGAGAGTCAGTAGAGCAACACTGCCGCCGATGCTCACGGTGCATCCAGCGCAAGACTCTTCCTACCATAACCGCACCAATGGCTCATCTGAAAAGCTTGTGGCCCATGGATCTGGTGTGCATGGATTTCCTGTGCATTGAACCCGACGCCCGAGGCATCAGTAACGTGTTGGTCATCACGGACCATTATTCACGCTACGCCCAAGCCTTCCCAACTAAGGACCCAGAGGCCATTACGGTGGCCAAAATATTATGGGAGAAGTACTTCATCCATTACGGCCTACCAAACCGGCTACACTCAGATCAGGGCAGAGACTTTGAAAGCAAACTCATCAGGGAACTACTTAAGTTACTGAACATATCCAAGTCTCGAACAACTCCTTATCATCCGGAGGGGGATACACTACTGGGGCGCTTCAACCTGACCCTCCTGGACATGCTCGGTACCCTGAACGGCGCTCAGAAAAATGTGTGGAGTAAGCATGTGGAACCCTGGTGCATGCTTACAGCTGTAAACCGCCACGAGTCCAGTGGGTTCTCCCCTTACTTCCTCATGTTCGGGCGAGAAGCCAGACTGCCTGTGGATGTGCGTCTGAGGGTATCAACCGACGGGGTACCCAACACGACACACTTTCGATACGTACAATGGCTCCAAGAAAACCTGCAGCAAGCATACCAGCTAGCAGAGAAAGCGGACGCTCACCTGAATGCTAACAAGAGATGATATGACCATAAAGTCAGACATCTGAGGATTCGTCCTGGAGACACTGTGCTTCTCCACAACCTCGGAATCCCAGGAAAACATAAATTGGCCGACCGTTGGCGAGGCAAAGTGTTAGAGGTTGAGTCTCAGATGCCGGGCCTCCCGGTCTACCGCATAAAAGACATGGATGGCTGGGTAAGGGTCTGGCACCGTAATCATCTTCTACCTATACCCCAAGTGAGAGATTATGAGCCAGAAATACTGGCTACACCTCTGGACTGCGAGCCCACAAGATCAGAAGACAATGAGACCACCAAGGATCCTATGGACAGTGAAGAAACCGTCAACGAAGCAACAGATGATCCTATGGAGGGACCCTCTCAAAGGGTACTCCGAAGTCACGGAGCACCTCCCGGAGGAGCTATGGGTAAAGGGCCCAGACGAACAATGCCTACTAGGGTGGCTCCAATGAGCCAACCTCTGGATCCAACAAGTCCCTGCTTTGTGCCACAAAGAGACTTTTCAGAGACATTTGTACCCTCGATGGGAGAGGCTGAGCCTCAGGACTATGAGCATTACTCCCAAGAGCGAGCAGAAGAAGAGCTTTGCAGAAACCAGAGAAACCAGAGAATTAGGTAACCTCCAACTCGGGTAACCTATGATGCAATTGGGGCACCCCACTATGAGACTCAGCAGTGGTCTCAGAGTAAGATACTGTAACAGGGGACTTATCCCTGTTCACAAAGGTGCCTCTAATCCAGCAGTGTGGTGGTTAACTGCTGGTAGCAAATTAACTAGCACCACCTGCCTGATTACAGGTAGTAGAAAAAGCCTGCCTTTGAGACAGGAAGTAACTCCTCCCAAGCTCTGACTGAGAGCTGACCTTTGGAGAGACAGAGCAGAGGTTCTTGAGTCCCAGGAGAGACTGACCAAAAGAAATCCAGATCTCTGGAGCTGAGCGGTCTTGAGCTCTGCACAGCAGAGCTGAATTCAAGACACAGGGAAAACTACTGCACCTGAAGCTGAACCAGAAAGTGAGATTTTCCCTCCAAGAAACAGATAAGACTTTTATTCTTAAGAGACTGCTTATATCTGCTTATTTTCATGCTATATGTTTTGGGGCTGCGAGAAGTGCTTGACTAAGGGAGATGTGAACTAATTGCATAGGATTTCACTAGAAATACTCCCAAGTGAATGGAAGCTTTGTTCCCCCCCCCCCCTGTGTTTGGATAATTTCCTGATGAAAAGGAACAGGCACAATAAAGCCTATTATAATTTCACATTATAAAGCCTCCTAATTGTGTACCTCTGTGAACGTCCGTCCACAGATACACTCCATCATTGTCCATGTTTACTCCAATGTATAACCTCATGTAGAGTTATGACATGTGGTAAGATTGTATATATAAGTATGCATTTTTATTCTATAACATCTGTTGATGGTTGTATTATGTCGTTCCCAAGCGGGGACATTGGGGTTTCACCAGGGGGAGAGTATAGCGGGGTCTTTCCCCGGTTCCCTCGTTTACCTCTGATACAGCGGGGAACCTTGTGGCAGTCAGGGAGGTTGCTGTGGTGGCTGGAGAGGCGAACCGGCTGTCGGGAGCTTCGCGGCGCATGCGCAGAATGGCTCTCATACGTGGCAGCCATTAGGGAGCTTTGCACATGCGCAGAAGCTGAGGTACAGGGTGGCCATTACCTATAGAGGTCCGCAGGGGAACTACATGCCCCATAATGCCCAGGGGCTGCAGAGCATGTGAGTCCAAACAGCCAATCGGGCTGCAGCAATCCCCTGCTCCCAGAAAAGGATACATTTGGCGCGCTACGAGCCACACCAGTCGGAGCTGGGACAAGGTCAGGGTAGGTTGCATGTGCAGGTGTCTGTGGCACTAGGCCAGAGACCTCCTGTTAGGCCCCAGCTAGAAAAGGGATTCAGGCATTGGGACCACCCAGGGTCTAAAACCCCTGAACAAGCTCCAATTTTGAGCGAAATGCGTAGGGTGGACTGCACACACTTGAAAAGGAACTATCAGGCTCCTGGTGAACTTTGGTGACATCCTGCTAAGGAATGAATTCCTTCTTCCTGCAAAACTCCACTGTGGACGGCTGCCACGGGTGGAATACCAGAGAAGGAGGAAGTGCTGCTTGTTGCCACTGTCTGACCCTGGGTGGTCCCAATGCCTGAATCCATTTTTTGTTTGTGAGTGTAACTTTTTATATTTATTATTTTGTTATAAAGCAATATGTGTCCTCCATTTTCCACATATGGGATCCTCCTTCTCCCATCCTCCTGCATGACTGTATGCTGACGAACAACCCCATTGAAGCCTGAATCTGAGGTGGTCACTCCAGATAACCAAAAGCCTTGATTACTCACGGGAAACGTGAGTGAGATTGCTACTTAATTCTCCTTACTATTTGTATCAGAAACTCTGTTGCACTGTATGTGTATGTTTTCTCCCCTTTTTTATATATCCCTGGATGTGAGTGCACTCCTGATTTCCTGCCTCTATCCCTCTGTCCCACGCCGAGCTGGTGCACGCTGGGCCTCCCTCCATGCCGTCGCGGGCCAGATGCTAGGCCAAGCCTACTTCCGGCGTGCTGACGTCACAGAGGCCCGTCGGAGTGGGACAGTGATAGAGGCCTGCATCTGAGAGAGACGGGGCCCAGCCGGGAGAGGACCAGCAGCCGCTCCTGGCCACAGGTCGGGCCCAAGTTGCACTGCCGGGCCCCACGCCGCCACCGGGCCGGGACACATCTACCTTCACCCCCCCCCCTCTCGGTGGCCCTGTGTGTGTGTGTGTGTGTATGTGTGTGTGTGTGTGTGTACTTTCCACTAAAGCACATAAGACAGAACATACACTGTTTTGGGCCTAGGAGTATATCCACATTGGAGCTTGTGATCCCCTAACTCTCGCTGATCCCCTTTGCCAGTTGGTCACCGGATCATGGGTTCCGGTTTCAGCTGAAGCACCTGGCAGTGGTGTGCTGGCTAGTGGTGGTGAGCACCGGTGACCCACTGGTATAAAGAGAAGCAGCAGTGAGGGCGTCACAAGCTCCAATGTGGGCCGACTCCTGGGCACCATAACATTGTATGCGCTATCTTTTTGTGCTCTGGTGGAAAGTGCACACATGTGAGTGGATTTTCTTGGAATTTCTATGCATTTTGTTAATAAAGGTACTACACCATAGAGGTGTGTTTTGTGTTCGCCTCCATTCTCCGTCTAGTATAAAATCTGAACTAACCTTCAAATCAACTGGAAACCAGTTAACATTCATCAGAAACTGTAGGAGTATACATACTGTATTTCATGTATTGCGTAAGACGTTTAATAGTTATCTGAGACAATTCGTTGAAACATATTTGCACTTCTTTGCACAATTTTCACTTCTTTTTTTTAAAAATCTCTTAAAAACGGCCACCTTTCTGTTTATAATTTTCTTTTTTTTTCAAGTGTTTTACAACTCAGCCCTCATCATTGCAATGTCAAGATTGTTGTGCGTACTTTTCACAGTGCTGTCTGAGCCTTTTATTGGCTGTAACAAAATAATTATGTACTGCGTATTTCGTAGCATTTTAAGCTGTAATGTACAAAACTGTAAATGACATGATAAAAAACTGTAGAAAATGGTAGGTAATTAAGTCGCATGCCTCAGTGCTTTCACTTTACTGCTACTCCAGTATAACTATAAAAAATATAGTTCCTAACGTGCTAATCTCCAAGATATCTAAGATATTATCTGTCCAGCGCAGAGAAGACATCACAGCAAAATGAGTAGGGAACTATGAGAGCATGGAAAGTACACAGGATTGAGATTGTCTCTGAATAAATAAGACTGATCTAAGAGGGAGAGAGGGACTGAGTTTGAAGCAGGGGAACCTGGACAGTGGGAGCAGAGTAGGGTGGTGTCAGAGGAGTTGGATGGCAAGAGAAAAGCAGGACGGCCGGGTCGGAGCTCACCCCAGCGGTCTGACGCGGAAGTCTTCACTGAGTTCCGGTGTCTGCAGCTGCTACTGTGCACTCCACCCCTGTCGTCCCACTACTCTGCAGCCCTGCTCCACTCCTGCGGTCCTCCACTCCCATAGTCATCCTCTCCCGTGGTCCTCCTCCACCGAAGCCAGATAGGAATTGTTAAGGGATGAGAAGAGGAGGAGGATAGGTGTGTGAAAGGAGAGGGTTAAGAGAGGAGGAGGAGGGGATGAGGGAGAAAGGGGAAGGGGAGAAAAGGGAAAAGTGGATGCATTAGGAAAGGGAAAGGGGGTGAGTAAGTGGACGCAGTAGGAGTTGAAATAATAACAAAAATTGCAGTCAGTATTATCTTATTATACTACTACATTGATTTATTATATATATATATATATATATATTCCATATAAAATCTGTCATGTATTTTTAATTTTTTTTAAATGTTGAAATATGCTAGTATTTTTACGTATTTGTATACACATTTATATTGTATACTGATTAATAATAACAAAAACTTCATGTGATTTGGATTACATCAGGCGGGGGGGGGGCGACTAATATCACGGATAAAAGGGGAGGCTCGATGTAAAAAGTTTGGTCACAGCACTTGATGGATCTGCCCCCTGGAGTGTTAATTGTTAACTGCTCTGCAATGCACTGCACGCCCCTTGGTAATTAAAGGGTTAACTTTCTTTGATATGCAGCACAATGCTTTACAAGCCCCCTGCTAATCATTGGGTTAAACCTCATGTCTATTAGTGTGACCAGTCCGACATTGCAGTATTGCACTTGAGAGTCAATTACGGTATGCAGTTTTTCGACCACTGCTTATGCTTCCTGGGCTGCACCCATTACTGTGATTATCTAAGGAGTAAGTTCTGCTGAGTCACCGGCTCTGTGGAAAAATACAGACCGCATGATTGCTGATGTCATCTTATGAAACAGGTCAAAGTTTGCAAGTCGCTTCCACTACTTTCTAGATCATTCCCAGTGAATATTGGTTTAACAGACAGGCTCAATGAACTCGCTTCTTCAATCATATCTATTGCAGTGTGTTATTTTGAAAATAAATATATATTTGCCAAACTTAGTGTAACATTGTACTGTATTCATGTGCATTTAATTAGATTTGAATTGATTGAAGCCAAAACACAGAAACTCATACCAACTGCATTATTAAACTGCATCCCACAGTTATATTAAATAACCTAACATATTTTTGTTACAATAAAAAAAAGTTGATGGTAATCTTTACAGGGCGTGCACTTTACGTTGTACGAAGATGGTTGCTTATGCAAATTGCAGTATTTTTCTGAAGAATTTTATTTTAAGATCTTTCCCTGTCGTGAGAAGGAACATAGTGCAATTCAAAGCAATATACACATATCTAGCTAAAATACTAAATTACTAAATGGAGAGCCATAAAAGCATTTCTATAGCCCGACTGTAAACGACGACACTGCGTTTGAATCAGGGGTGTCTAGTTCAAATTCTGGTGTCGGGTCCATGTGATCTTGGGTAAGTCACTTTAACTCCCTGTGCCACAGGCACCAAAAACATAGATTGCACGATCATCTGGGCAGGGACTGTAAATATTCCTATGTGCTGTGTACCGCGCACTATGTTGTAATTGTGACGCATTTTGAGTCCCATTGGGAGAAAAACGCTATATAAAATAAAGCTATTATTACACAGATTTTGGAACATTGTGTTCTTTTTATACTCTGGACTGGGGTTAGTAGTTGACTTACAAAGACTGGGCATCTATGAAAAGAAAGTGATCCACTGTAGAAAGTGGTTTCTGGTGATATTCTATAGTTTCTCATTCACCCACTACTATGAACCATAAAAAAATCCCTGAACAAAATGTAAGAGAATGGAACGTAACGAGATTGTAAAAATGTGTTCACTCCCAATTGAGCGATTACTATGCCAAGACAAATTTCTTTAGCCAATTCCAATCCGGCTTTCGCCCAAACACTCCACCGTAACTACCTTGCTTAAATGAGATCCAGTATGGAATGGAACTGGGACAACTCACTGGTGCAATACTCCTAGATTTTGCAAAGGCTCTTGATACTGTTGATCAATAAACAACAAAACATTATAACATTATTGAACCCATCCACACACAAACTGAATTTTAAGAAAATTGAAAAAAATAAATATTTTAGTTCTTTACTTGTTTACGGTTGATTGTTAGAAGTTATCTACCGCTGTTATAACTGGCAGACTCTCTGTACCTAATCGTAATTCTTCAAATCCAGGGGCCCAAATGAGTAAGAGATTGGGGTATACAGCTGTGCATTGATGGTACAGAGCCTCCATGTTTTCGATCATCTAAAAGATGTGTTAATTATTTAGCCAATTATCCCAATGGGGTAATGCTGGTTTTAGGATTGCCCGAAAGCACCTAGAGACACTTTATATATTCACACATTTGGGTTTGGCCTGATTAAAAATACACACACATGACTAGCAACTTGGGCAGATTTACTCTCAATGTGTCACTCCATGTCTCCAGTGAGACATCCTGACCAGGTGCTTTTCTTAGACAGTTTGGTTTGTTCACATTGCCTAAAAATATCCTTTTGCTCTCTTGCCATCCTTTACATGCAGTATGCCTGTTTTCTCCTATCATCCCCTTCACCCAACAAGTGGCTGGGTTTGTGTTAGTGCTAAAATCATGAAGAACTTCTGCCAAACATATATGTTAGTTTACAAGGCAGCAATCTCCATTCTTATACAGACAAAGACCTCTTGTCTTACAGCAATGGAAATAAATTGCTACGTGTTACATGAGAAACATGAATCGGTTTGCAATTGCTTGGGTGAAGTGCATCGTATGCGTCTGTGCTCTCACCTAACCTTTATCTGTCTTCAGGATTGCTGTAATATTTTGCTGCCCCCTGGGATAATGCAGGAGCTAAATTAGCTTTTCTTTTTTCCCCCTTAATAAATCACTGCACTGGAAACAAAAACACGGGTCTTTGGCAGTGAAGGATGTTTATTAGATATAGGACATACCCCTTCTAGCAGTACTAAATACAAAGAGTGACCCTGAAATAGGCGATTGTAGCCTGTACATAATGCTGTTTCCTTTGGCTATTCATTTGTTTGTATAAAAAGATGCAGTAATTGTACAATTATTATGACCTTCATTTTCCCCAGCAGCTTCTGATTCCTGTTGGCCAAGGTCGCATGATCGCTGGGTGGGGATAGCCAAACAATGAGCTCTGTGTTCAGGGAACATAAAACAGTGTAATTGGAGGCCACCATTAGTTTTGCCGCATAACAAATATCATTTCAGGGAAAAATACTGTATAACGAATACAGACTTACAAAGAAAGTCTTTAAAAAAATTCTCCTGTCACTGTCAGGAAGATACAAATTATTATTTTGAAAAACACTTCCTGATTAACTAGCATTTCTACTTCAATTGTGCAGTCCCACTTAGCAACATGCAACATGCATGAGTGTTTTTTTAGTTAATAAGATACTAAATAAGTTATGGTTGTCACAGAAGACCAGAACTTAACCCAGGGATCAAGGCATCAGACAGGACAAAGCAGTTCAATAAATCATTTTTTTATTCCAGCCAGAGCCGGCAAGTGCAACACAAAAAAATACAATAAGAGCTATACTTAATAAAAATGGGGCATACGAGGGGAATACTAGCTGGCTAGGTGCAGAGCGCCACATTAAAGGCTTACCCAGTGCTACTTTTGCGTATGTCGCTTTGTACTGTCAAGGAGACAGAGCCACTAGGCAGAGGTGGAGAGTATAGACCAACCCGTACCTGGGATCTAAATCCTGAATCAGTAGTGTAGCGGGGTCTGGTTCCGGGTTGGGGGCAGGAGGAGAGGCAGAATGGTCGAGGTCATAGTTCCGGGGTCAGGGCTGGAGAGTGAGGGAGAGTAGTGCGGCGGGAGGCAGGGTTCTGAGGCAGGCAAAACAGCAACAAGGCTTCCAACTGGAGACAAGGTAGGGAGTACCTTGCACAAGCAACGGAAGAGGGGAATGGAAGCCTAATCAAGGGAGAAGACAGGTGTGAGCATCCAGCTCAAACAGAGGCTGACTTCCTGCCTTGCCAGCCATGTTGGTACAAGGATTGCCTGAATTGGCCAATCAGGGCCGGGCTAAGACAGTTAAATGGCTTGTGGAGGGAAATACAAATGGGCCAATGGGAGCAGTGCCTACCAGAGGACTCAGCAACGGCTTCCCCCGGCCGACAGGATATCTCCCGCTGGGCTAGCGCCGCTCTCGCTGGAAAGGCAACCATTTCCCCCGCATTTCGGGCGGATGCCCCCACTGGCCCGATCTCCGCTCCTAAACACTTGCTTCATTGTCCCTTGCACCTCTCCTCCCCCTCCAGTCCCAGCAGCAGCCATTTTCTCTGGCCATGCGCGCTGCACACAGGGTATCGTAGTCCTACATGTCCAGAGATTTTGGCTCTGCTTCATTATTGCACAAAACACATTTTTATACATGTAAAAATGGTCACTGGTGCTATCTGTTAGACTTACAGAAGGCCTGAGCCTCCGGTCCTGGGGAGCCTGGGGTGACTGTGTTTTCTCTCTCTCTGGTGCAGCGCCTCCACCTATGAGGATCCAGCATAGCAGGATGACTCCTCGTAGGAACACGTATACATTTATGGTATACCCCAATAACACAATCACAATCGGGTTATAATAAGTCTGTTACTGTGGACCCACAGTAGGCCCAAGTATTACCACACAGGAACAATAACAACAATAAAAGCAGTAATAACAATATGACAATCTGGGGTAGCTAGCCCCAATAATCCTGAGGGTGCTTGGGCACCTATCACCCGGTTTCCGGCACACAACCCTTCCCCAATATATGTATGAGGGCAGCGCTACCCTTCCACTTGCAGTGGTGCACTTATACCTTCCTGGTTAAGTCCTTAACCAGGAACTAATTCCAGAAGGAGGATGATCAGTAGCAGGGTCCAACGCCGTGGGGTCTCCGACAACAGACCCTCATGCCTCACGTCTCTGCTGCACGGTGACACTGCCCACCGGAGGAACTCCTCTCCTGGCTCTGGTCCTGCTCAGCTGCTACAGCCCACTAACGGAAGATCCCTAACTGTGTGGCCGGCCCTGCACACTCCACTAAGGTGAAGGGACTGCCTGGGGCCTAAGGGTAGTGTTTCTGGCCTAGTCCGGGAGCTTGACTAGCTCCCCAGACACAACCTTGCTCTGTGCAGGCTCCAGATCAACTGAACACGCCGTCTTCAGTCCGCAGAGGAAATCCTGAGCACAGGACATCCTCTCTCTCTGTTTCTCTATCTGGGTTGGGTGTACCAAGATGGCCTCCACACATCTGCATAGGAGTCCCATAGCCCGATTTGGGTATACCAATGTGGCCAACGCACCTCCGCATAGGAGTCCCTGAAGCTGCCTCAGTTCTCCTCCAGAGGTGAGTGAAACGACACTGCTACACTCTCCCCCTGGTGAAGACCTTAACGTTCCTCCAACATTAACATATAGTTATTTAATGAAAAATGCAATAGCATAACATATAACATAACTTAATAACAGCAGGTATTTAAATAGCATTCAATACTTCAGTGAGTATCGCCATTATGGATGCAAGCTTGCTCCTAGACAACTGCTATGATTCATAATGGGGTGCCCCTAATGAATCATAAGCCACCCCCGTGAGAGGGCGTCTCAATCTCTGACCCTGACGAACTTTTGGAATGATCACATCTGATTCTTCCTCGACATCTTCTTGGTTGGAGAGGCTTCCAGTGGCTTGAGGCCCTGGCCCTCTCATAAAGTGTGACTGTCTTTATGAATAGTCTCTATTTGGGGTGAAACTAGGACTTCTTGGATCAAGAGGCTGACTTGTTGAAGCCACTGGGGCTGACTCCTGATGAGCAGTACCATTACCCGACTCATCTCCATCCATAATTGGAGAACCTTCCTCCACTGTCTCCTGATTTCCTTCAGACAAGGGATCGTGGATCCCACTGGGATCTTCCCGTTCCATCGTTGGCATCACGGGCAACTGATCAGCCTCATTTTCCATGTCCACCTGCAGAATGGGTAGCAGATGGTTCCGATCATTTCATAGTGTTTTGTAGACCCGGAAACTGCCCCAACATCATGCATATATCGTAGAAGGAGGTGTTGGCAGGGACCTGCCCAATGGTGAGCACTTGCCGGAGGGGTGTGTGATTTTTCAGGGCCCAGTCATAGACCTCCTGCCTAGGTGGTAGCAACATGATCCTTCAATTAATTTGGTTCTACTTTAAATCGGGCACCCCAGGTCTGAATCTCAGCAGCGCTTCCAAATGTAACACCCTTTCCCTATCCCTAAGGGAAATAGCGGTAATTACAGTCACTGGTGCTACCTGTTAGACTTACAGAAGGCCTGATCCCCCACTCCTGGGGAGCCTGGGGTGACTGTGTGTTCTCTCTCTCTCTGGTGCAGCACCTCCTCCTATACATTTATGGTATACCCCAATAACACAATCACAACCGGGTTATAATAACTCTTTTACTGTGGTACTAAAGTAGGCCCGAGTATTACCACACAGGCACAATAACAACAATAACAGCATTAATAACAATATGACAATCTGGGGTAGCTAGCCCCGGTTTCCGGCAACAACCCTTCCCCAATGTATGTGAGGGCAGCGCTACCCTCTCCCCTTGCAGCGGTGCACTTATACCTTCCTGGTTAAGTCCTTAACCAGGGAATACTACCGCCCACTAACGGAAGATCCCTAGCTGTGTGGTTGGCCCTGCACACTCCACTAAGGTGAAGGGACTGCCTGGGGCCTAGGGGTAGTGTTTCTGGCCTAGTCCGGGAGCTTGACTAGCCCCCCCGAAACTACCTTCCTCTCTGCAGGCTCTGGATCAACTGAACACACCGTCTTTAGTCCGCAGAGGAAATCCTGAGCACAGGAAATCCTCTCTCTCTATTTCTCTATCCGGTTTGGGTGTACCAAGATGGCCACCGCAGCTCCGCATAGGAGTCCCTGACACTGCCTCAGTTCTCCTCCAGAGGTGAGTGTACCGACCCTGCTACATGCATTTTACACGCAAACATAAAGAGTAGTTTACATGGGATACAATGGCTGCCGGGCATGTAATAACAGGGTAGCTCAGAGGTCTGCTGGCCAGATGAGCCCCAGGGAAGGATGGGCAGGGGCTAGGCACCGGGCATAACCTTTATTTTAGTGGTCCCTGGGCCCCTTTCCGCCACAATGGTGAATAAAAATGTGACAAATCCTCCACCGCACCGTGTACAGCAACTAAAAATATCACTTGTGAGCACATTCATGTCTCCGACAGGTCTGCAAACCTGTCTTTCACCATTATCTTTTAGCATACAGTGCTTCCACTGCAGCAAAGGATTCTGGGTAATGATATGCAAATAAGCACTAACAGCTTAGCAAAAAGTGTCACACTGTGAGTGTTCATTTGCATGTCATTACCCAGAATCCCTGGCTGCAGTGGAAGCATTGTATGCTAAGAGATAATGAGTTTAGCAAATGTGAGAAGACATATCTTCTCTACTATGCTCCTACTAAATTCCTATGTTATTCAAAAAGCAAGATATGTTTTGCAGGTTTTCAAATGGAGGCCTAAAATCCTAATTGCAAAAGGCAAAATAATACATTTCAAGAAATATAACATTCAAGGGGAAGTCAATTTGTCCAAAACAACATTTTTATCAATGTCTACTCTACATATTGATTAATGGAGCTGACATTTGAAGAAGTTTTCTAGTTCAGAGCAGTGCAGGAAACTCTGTGTTATTTAAATAATCATCTTACCCTTGAGATGACATTTTGAAATGCTAATAGAAACAAGCCTGTTTGTGCTTCCAGAGATGATTGTACAAGGTTAGTACAGCTAGCACTCTCACAGCCAGTCATGTGAACAATAGTTTATTTCAGGGTTAATATATGGTGATGTTATTCGCTGGCACGTGAGACCAATGAACTAGCTCACATGTCTAAGAACATCTGATTGTGTGGTTCTTTGTGGGTCATGTTCAGTGTTTGTTTTGTGCAGTGCAGTGAGTGCTTTTGATCCTTCCTACTTTTCTGAACAGCTCTGGTGGTTAAACGCACAAACAATAACAGATCGAGTACAACTTTTTCCATTACGCAGCAGTTCACGTTTGGAAAATAACTTTAAGAGGAATATGCTACAATGTGGAATGAATACTGTATTTCTATATTCCAGAAATCAAAGCTTTTCAAAATCAAAAGGGAAATGGCATCTTTTCTTTACATAATGAAAACTGGTTCTCCTAGTATTTGATCGTTGCCGGATCTGGCGTGTTTGCTTTGGTTGCAGCTGGTGCTGGCATTTAACCCATAGGGATTGTTTACTAGTCTGCTGTCTGCAAAACGGTGGCAAAAACCTGTGCAGAACAAATTGCACCAGATTTATTACAGGAAAAACTCCAATTGATTTCAACTTGGTTCCTTTTCCTTGATAAAGGCTGTTTCACACTGGTTTTCTCTTAGTTTTGCATCGTGGAGACTTACTAAAGAGACCACGCAGTCTTAACGATGAGGCAATTTTTGCTGAAGCAAAGATTTGGCTACTTTAGAATCAGAGCAAGTTTTCCTTTCATTGAGCACTGTGAATGCGGGAGTTCATGTCAGTAGCATTTCCTTTAGCCCTAGCCTATTCTGTCAGAGAGTTACCTGATGGTTAACACTGATGGTTTGTTAAAGTGTATACTGCAGTAACCCTATACGAACACTTGTTTATTTATTTATTGTTTTATAAAGGTTTTGTAATGAACTCCAGCTCAGAGGAATCATAGTCATGGGATATAATTAGGCGTAGTTAATTTAATGATTACTGTATCCCCTGGCATATATTCAGCAGTTTAGCATTATCTCATAAGCATTTCACCTGACCCAGGGTTTTTAATTCCAGAGACAAATAACGCTCAATTTCCCTTCCAGCCTAAAACATTTAATCTATTTCACTTATTGGTTTATGTCATATTAATGTCTTTGCAGTTGTGTTAACAATACAGCAACCAAGGGGTTAACTGTCATTTAAAAATACCTATTTTTCCTCCGTCTCTTGTGAGGTCAACTGGGTTAACCTGATCTTTACATTAAAACAATGAAAAAACAATGTTTATTATAGTAGTAACTGGTGAAAATGTATAGAGATTTGACACAATCTCTAGGTTAAACTTGCAAGGGTATTGTGTAAATTCCTGAGATGGCTTTGTCTAAACAAACCAAAAGGTGACAAAATCGTTACAGATGTAAAATGTATGATAATTAAAATCTGATGTAATTCACAAGATACCCTTGACAAAGCTGCCCCAGTGAAACGTACGTCGGGTACGTAGACGCAGTGATGTCACTTCGTCAGCGCTCAGAGTCTATACCGGGACACTATCCCTTCATACCAGCCTCAGCTAAGTGTTATTGCTATTGCAATTCTTATTGTGCAGAATACTATGGATTATAAATGACCATGCATTTACTTTGTGTTGGACTGGTTGTTGTACCATGACTACTGGTGTAACGTTTTGGTTCTCTCACGTGAGCACCCATCTCTTCATCTGAGCCATACTGATTTTATCACATCACCAATCTCTAATTATGGATACTAGGAGGTTTATTCATTACCACTCTCCACTATCATCAGGCACACACTTCATCTGTTACTTGACTGTCTAGGCACAGTAATACATAAATCTTTTTATCTCACCCCTCTTCCACACCTTATCTGAGGGTTTGCTAGGGTTATACTAGCAAAATTAGGTCACTAGTTCCCCAGTTCTAGCATTTGGGCTCGGCTAGTACTTGATCTCCTTATAGCAACAGGTTAGACACTAACCCCACACCTCTTCTTAGAAATAGCATAGTGCAAGCCGTAGTTTTCCTTGGGTGGAGCCCTTGAGATACTATCCCCACACCTCTTCTTAGAAATAGCACAGTGCAAGCCGTAGTTTCCTCGTGGAGCCCTTGAGACACTAACCCAACACCTCTACTTAGAAATAGCATGGTGCAGGCCGCAACTTCCCCTCTATGAAGCCTCTGGGATTCCGCTTGTAACCCTGCCCCATAACAGGGCAGGTCCGATACTGACAGGCATCACATCATGGGCATGTGACCGAGCCAGTACCCTCCCCAGGGATGACACTCTCTGGTTGTTGTTAGGCCAGCCCCTGGATACAGCAATAGTGTACCCAGGCTGCAACAACAAGCTAGGTCTCCATGAGAGAGCTTATCCCGCACAGTGCCTGTGTCTTATACTGTTAGGGCAACAGAAAATATGATAGCCAGGAGACTAGGCTACACCTGTAAACAAACACTGTACTGTACCATTTTCCGAATATTACATTTTTGATTTAGTAAGTACTGTCTTTGGGCTCTAAAGAAATATCCCATCTGTTTGAGTGAACAGCTGATGATGTAGTCCACCTGTGGTAGTCCCCTGTCAACTGTTGACATGCTGGTTATTGCATAAATATGATTTAAAGAACTTATCTCCCGTATGTGTGATACTCAACCTTGTCACCTCCACGGTCATGATAATGTCATGAGATATTATGTATTTTAATCCATCTGGTGCATCAGGGGTTAATTTGATGGGAGTTTTATTATAAAATAACAGCAAGCTTCAAACGCAGTCTCTAGATGGTTCTGCAAGGTTCAAGAGGCATGGCTAAGAAAATATCCAACATGAGCGGGACTTTACTAAAAATGAGAATATCCTGTGCGATCATCTCTTCTGCATAATAAAAGTAACAGATCTGTAACCTTGTCACTGAGGGGCACGTTCTGACTTCACACACTGTATTTTTAACAGGTACTGGATTATGAATTGTCTCTTAAATGTAGGATTTAGACATTCATATTTAGTCTTGTCGTGTCCGCCATGAGTGCTTAATGACTCACGTGTGTGTAAGGCTGCGCTTATAGTGGCGGCGACAGCGACATCGCTTCAAAACAAATGCATTGCTACCATCGCGTGCACTTATAGTAAGTGCGACGCGACGGCGTGACGGAGCAGCTTGTTCGCAATCGCTGGAAGTCATCTCAATTTGATTTATCCAGCAACTGCAGCCTGACGTCACCGTCGCTTCCCCATCGCCGGCACTATAAGCGCAGCCTTAGTGTTAGTTAAGGAAGGCTATGAGTAAATTTAGATACTGTAAAGGAGTTTAAACGTCAAGTGGCTGGAGGGGTTTACCTCTGTCGTGAAAACGTAAATCTCACAGCTGACTTACAACAGGGGCTGGGTTTAGTTTGTGTTCAAGAGGAAAAATGTATTTAAGTCTGGGGAAAAGATTTGGAAAATCAGATCTCAACAGAGGTGAATTTAGGACTAAATTCTTGATTTCTCATATTCATGATCCAGCGGCCTCTAGGGGGGAAATCTGTGGCATGTGGTAATCGCAGGGGTGAGCAAACTTTTTATGCCGAGCCCTCCTTTTCATCCATGAAATTTCTCGGGGCCCCCCCCCCCCCCTTCCTGATGTAATCAAAATCATATGACATCAGCGCACGTGAGCTGGTTCAGCCAATGAGGGCGAACCAGCTTTGTGACGCGTCCGCCACCCGTCTACAATCTCCTGCAGCCAAGTTCACAAATCGCTTGGGCTGCAGGCGTGCGCGCAGGCAGTATACTGTACTAGTATTGGATCACTGTTTATTTTATTGTTTGCTGGCATCTGGTAACATTTTTTTTCTGGTGCACAAAGGCAGTCCATTTGAGGGGGCATTCATCCACCTCTTTGATTTCCCTCCCTTTTTTCCTTCTCCCATTTACTTTCCCCAGTGTCTTTCACTCCTACCTACCAGTTTTATATATTTTTTATTTATTCCCATTTTAAATGTTGCCCAGGGATCAGGGACCCCCATAACCAAATTCAAGGGGGGTACTGATGAATCTCCCCTGCTGATCAATACTCCCAAGTGACCCCTCTGACCCAAAGAATAACCCTCAGCCCCCCAAAACTCATCCTCCTCCCAATCCCCTCAATTCTGCCATCTCTGCCTGACCTTCATCCCTCTGTTTAGTCATAGTGTCTCTCCCTCTAGCCATTGTGTCTCTCCCTCCAGCCAGTGCCCCCCCCCCTTCCCCCAGTGTCTCTCTAACCATTCCCTAGTGTCTCTCTCACCTTCCCCAAGTGTCTTTCTCCCACCTTCCCTCTAGTGTCTTTTTCTCTCACCTCCCCCCAGTGTCTCTCTCTCGCCTTCCCCGAGTGTCTCTCTCTTGCCTTCCCCCAGTGTCTCTCTCTCGCTTTCCCCCAGTGTCTCTCTCTCACCTTCCCCCAGTGTCCCTCTCTCTCTCACATTCCCCGTGTCTCTCCCACCTTCCCCCCAGTCTCTCTCTCTCTCACATTCCCCGTGTCTCTCTCACCTTCCCCCAGTGTCTTTCTCTCACCTTCCCCCAGTGTCTTTCTCTCACCTTCCCCCCCCCCCCAGTATCTCTCTCACCTTCCCCCCAGTGTGTTTCTCTCTCACCTTCCCCCAGTGTCTCTCGCTCACCTTTCCCCCGGTGTCTTTCTCTCTGACCTTCCCCAGTGTCTTTCTCTCTCACCTACCCCCAGTGTCTCTTTCACACCTTCCCCCCAGTGTCTCTCTCTCTCTCACCTTCCCCCCAGTGTCTTTCTCTCTCACCTTCCCCCCAGTGTCTCCCTCTCACCTTTCCCCCAGTGTCTTTCTCTCTGACCTCCCCCAGTGTCTTTCTCTCTCACCTCCCCCAAGTGTCTTTCTCACACCTTCCCCCCAGTGTCCCTCTCTCACCTTCTCCCAGTGTCTCTCTCTCTCTCTCTCTCACCTTCCCCCAGTGTCTCTCTCAGCTTTCCCCAGTGTCTCTCTCTCACCTTCCCCCAGTGTCTTTCTCTCTCACCTTCCCCCAGTGTCTCTCTCCCCCTCCTCCCAATATGTCTCCCACCTCTCCATGTCTCTCTTTCTCTCCCCCTCCCCCAATATGTCTCCCACCTCTCCATGTCTCTCTTTCTCTACCCTCCCCCCAATATGTCTCCCACCTCTCCATGTCTCTCTTTCTCTCCACCTCCCCCCAATATATCTCCCACCTCTCCATATCTCTCTTTCTCCCCCCCCCCAATATGTCTCCCACCTCTCCATGTCTCTCTTTCTCTCCCCCTCCCCCAATATGTCTCCCACCTCTTCATGCCTCTCTTTCTCTCCCCCTCCTCCGAATATGTCTCCCACCTCTCCATGTCTCTCTTTCTCCCCCCCCCCCCCAATGTCTCCCACCTCTCCATGTCTCTCTTGTCTCACACACTCACACACACTCACCAAGTCAAAGCTTGTGCAGCACAGCGCCACCTAATGGCTGCAGGAGAAATTGCAGCTACAGGCAGCTTTTCTCTCTGCTTCTCTGCAAAATCACCCCTGCTGCCTGCGCCTCTCCTAAACAATCTTGCGCCCCCTCCCCCTCAGGGGGGCGCGACCCCCAGTTTGCGCACCTGTGTGGTAATGTATAGGATTTTCTATGTGTAACGGGGTTTCCCCCACCCAATCGCAGATCACACCCACCCATGATCATCATGTAGGGACTTCAACACCAGGTATTGTAAGTTCTTAGGGAGGACTAGTTGTCTCCTATCCGGGTGGTTGTGGTATTGCACCACCCGATAGAGCAAGCAATTGTCTATTTCAAATTTGTCCCATTCTCGCATGAGCAAGGCCACCAAGTCATTGGGCGCTCGTTTCAGAAGGGCTGGGTTCCTCTTTTCAACGGCGTGCCGGATGATACTAGCGACGGGATCTCGTATTTGGTAGTCTACCAGATCTTTCCACCGGAACACCTTGTCGTGCGTGAGGTGCATCCCTTTTGGGTCGCAGTAGGCGGCGGGGACAGCCTGCGACTGGCATCCCAAGGAATCGGCCACTCGTAATTCGGAGAAGGCCACTTGGTCATTAACTATGGCGGCAGTTTTACACATAGCCCGCACTCCGGGGCCGGGAAGTTCTTCCCATTCCTCATCATCTGGGGTAGCGAGTAGTCCTGGCCTTCGGGAGAGGGCGTCCGCCCCAATATTCAATGGTCCCGGCTTATACTTCAAGGAGAAGCGGTAGTTACTGAGGGCGGCCTGCCATCGGTGGCCTGCTGCATCTAATTTGGCCGACGTATTGATGTACGTGAGGGGATTGTTATCCGTCCTTACCTCGAAGGTGACACCGTACAGGTAATCGTGGAGCTTCTCGGTGATAGCCCACTTGAGAGCCAGAAACTCCAACTTGTGGACGGGGTATCTCTGCTCACTGGGTGTCAAGCTGCGGCTGACGTAAGCTACAGGCCGCAGACCCTCCGGGTGCTTCTGGTGCAGGACGGCGCCTAGTCCATTTAGACTGGCATCCACATGCAGGACGTATGGCTGCTCGGGATCCGCATAAGCAAGTACGGGCGCTTCGGTCAGACACTTCTTTTTCAGGAAGGCCTGCTCACACTCAGAAGTCCATTTGTCACCGAACGGTTGGCGGGCCGATACAGCCTTCTTCCCGGTCTCTGAAGGGTATATTTTCAACAGATTGTTCAGGGGTTTAGCCTTGCTCGAGTACCCTTCCACGAAGCGGCGGTAATACCCACAGAACCCCAGGAAGGATCGCAGCTCTGTGACGTTCTCTGGGCGAGGCCAGTTCACTACGGCCTCTACCTTGGCAGGGTCGGTGGCGATCCCTTTGGCGGACACTATGTGCCCCACGTAGGTCACCGAGGTATGGCAAAATCGGCACTTGTCTAGGGATAATTTCAAACCTTCGTTCCCCAGACGGTCGATCACCTTAAACAATCGCTCTTCGTGCTCTTCCAGAGTCCTTCCGAAGACGATGATATCATCCAGGTACACCAGACACTCCCGGGGAATCATGTCCCCGATAGTCTTTTCCATCAACCTTTGGAACGTAGCAGGCGCCCCACATATACCTTGGGGCATACGGGTGAATTGATAGAATCCCAGGGGGCAGACGAAAGCTGTTTTCTCCTGGTCTTCCGCAGTCATGGGCACCTGATAGTACCCTGATCGGAGATCGAGCACGCTAAACCAGTGACTTCCATTCAGCGCATTCAGGATCTCTTCAATGCGCGGAAGGTTGTATTGATCCGGGATCGTGCGATTGTTCAGTGTTCGATAGTCGATACACAGTCGTACGGACCCGTTCTTTTTCCGCACCACCACTATGGGCGACGCGTAAGGTCCTCGTGATTCCGTCACAATCCCAGCGGTTTCCATGTCTTGTATGGCGTTCCTCACATTGTCCACATCCCGAGGGGCGATGCGACGAGAACGTTCCCGGAACGGAGTGGCATCACTCATTCGAATGGTATGTTGGGCACTGCGGCTGCACCCCACATCCATCTCGCTCGTGGAGAACACATGTCGTCGTTGCAGCAGCTGGGTGGTCAACCGTTCTTTCCACTCTGTGGACAGCGTCGACTCGCCGAAGTTGAAGTCCAGATCGACTACCCGCTCATGCGCGGCCGCCGCCTTCACCTGAGGCGTGGCTCCCACCGGGCTGACCGGATATATGCATCCCAACTTCTGGTCGACATCAAACTCCATCGGAAAGGGGGAGAGGTTCTGCACATACACGTGGGTTCGAATAGGGAGCTTAGCCGTCCATTCCCTCACTTCGGGTAGTACTCTATACCCTCGCTGAACCTCTTCTTCTTCAGGCTCACTCTCCAGCGAGAACAGTTGGTCGTTCTTATCTCGGTCGGGATAACAACACCAGACGGCCATCTTTTGCACTCCCCCTGGTAATATGGTCGTCAGTCCTCGTTGACGATTGTAGAGGTCCCCATGACGCTCCAAGGCATATACCCGGTGGCACTCTTCTCGTAAGATGAGGTCTAGGAGCGAATCGGCCAGCGGCAACTCGTTGGTCTCTTTCAAGTAGGCTCGGATTATAGCTTGCACTATGTCCGCATTGGTTCCCAAGATGATTGGGTACTTGCAATGGTCTTGGGGCTCCGGGCATACCATGGCCGCTACCTGCATGGGGTGCTTCTTGCCGGTGTTTAGTTGGAGTATGTCCAGCTGGACCCTTACAATCCCATCGATGGGGTAGTCTTCATTACTTAACCCCCTAACCTTCATATGTTCGGCCGGCCTCAGGGGGCAGTGTTGAAGGTGCTGATCATAGAACTTGTGATATATTATGGTTACTTGTGACCCTGTGTCCAATAGGGCCGAGGCGTATATCCCTTCTAGTACCACGGGCACGATGGCCGCAGGGCCCACTTGACTGCAAGCTTCACCGGATGAGGCGTCATCACTGGGGCCAGCGTCAGCAGGGGCATCCGGGGTTCCAGAATGAGGGAGTTCGGGGTCAGCTTCTGCCATAGGTACACTGCAGACCATAGATCGGGCTGATTTCCCTCTATCGGAAGGGTGTTCCTCAGGATGACCTTCTCTTTCTGGGCAGTTACGGAGGACGTGACCCTTCTTACCGCAGTTATAGCATACAACCGGGCGGCTTTCCGGGCGACTCGTGGACGGGGAAGGTGGTCGGTCGGGGGGTCTTGGTTTGTACCCCTTGGACAAGGCAGCAGACTCTTCCTTCTTTTCCGTAGAGCCCTTTCCTTTGGAGGCAGAGGGGCTCTTAGGTGTAGCGGTTGAGTGTAGCATAACATGAGCCTCCTGTAGTTTCACTTGCCGCAGCAACTCGGTGAACTTGTAGGGGCCCCCGTCCATTATCTTGCTGCGGAGCATGTTGGCTATGGGGTGAGTGGGGCTTGATCCCCGCAGATACTGCTTATGGAGAGCTTCATTCATCCCAGAGGCGGAGACCAGCTTACGATTGAGTAGAATCCCGAGGACCAGCTGTAGACGGTGGATAAAAGCCGACAAGTCTTTCCCTTCCTTCTGATAAAGATGGAAGTACTTCGTCCAGAGCGCTACTTCGTCTTCTGCTAGCCCGTATGCTTCTAACAGGAACGCCACCATTTCCAACGCTGTCAACTCTGGGTGTTGGTCCCTGTGGATGGTCAACATAGTGGACGCAGGGGGTCTGAGGCATTCCATGATACGCTGCCGCTTTACCGTGTCAGTGCACGACCATTCCTCTACTACTTTTACTGCATTCTCCCTCCAAAGGTCTATTCCTTCCTCTCCCTGGGGTATTGGAAGTATTCCAGAGAAGGCCTTAAGCTTCCGGTAGCTTTGAGACTGGGATGCCACAGTGAGGGCTTCTACGAATTGGGGTAACGTCACCCCCATTATGGAACCTTCGTTCGTTGCTCTCTCCCTGATAGGCCGGGAGTTTACCTCGCGGGGTACGGTGTCGGGTGGAGAGGGGGGGCAGTCAGCCCAACTACTGGCTTCCGGGAGAGCGCTTGGGGTAAAGGAGACTTTGGGTTGGGGACGGTCAACCCGGTTTGGGGTACTGGACACGGGGGTACGTGGTGTCCAGGTACTGGTGGACGGTTCGTCTGGATCTTGAGGAGGGGCTCTAAGCGAGAACATTTCCCTTATTACTGGTAAGTCCGAGTATATAAGGGGGTATCCTTCTGGTGGGCACTCGGGGGCTACTAGAATATTCGGGGCCGCTTCAGGGCCTATGTCCCGCCCGACGGTGAATAGTAGGGCACTCAAATCATAAGTAGAGTCGAACACCCTGCCACCGTATCATACTCTATCTAGCCCTAAGAGCTTGCTCAGAGAGTTCCGGACGTCAGTTTCCGCTACTAACGCCGGGACGTTCCCTACGGCGACAACGTGTCTAGGTGGTTCACGGACGGTGGTGGCCCACGCGTGGACCTCTTGACGGGAGGGAATTACCATGATGCTGATCTGTTTTGAATACCCCAGGTCTAAGATCTCAGCAGCGCCGCCAAAATGTAACGGGGTTTCCCCCACCCAATCGCAGATCACACGGTGTGGGGGCAGGAAACATACATGGTTACTAATTGTGGTGCATAACCTGTTGGCTCACAGGAGGGCTGAGCTTCCGCCACGGGGAACCTGGGGTAATATTACTGTGGACAACTTACGTATAACGATGCAGCGCCTCCACCTGCGATGGCTCCCACCAGAGGGGGAGTAGTTCCTCGCAGGACAATCAATACTCACACACAAAATATATATATGGGACATTACTTATTCCGCAACACAACATATAACCACAACAGTTTGCATAACCTGTGTCCCTTCCTTGAGGAGACACTTACTGCGCCATGCAGGATGCTTACGCTAATTTGCACCACAGCGGGCGCTAACACTTCTAGGCGTCACGGCGGACGCTACCACCTCTAGGCGTCACGGCGGACGCTACCACCTCTAGGGGTCACGGCGGACGCTACCACCTCTAGGCGTCGCGGCGGACGCTACCACCTCTAGGCGTCACGGCGGACGCTACCTCCCAAAGAGTGATCCCACCATGTGTCCAGTAACCCCAACCCAATGTCTCGCACTCCCAAGTCATATACCAATGTGTGTGTGTGACTGCGCAGCCACTATGTCTGGTGATAGGCCTTGTTGGTGCACGTGAGTTGTGGGTTACCTGCCCGGGCTCCAGCCACGGGTGCCGCTATATCACTGGGGTTGGATACACCGGGATATCCTCCTACGCGTGGGGTGAATTCCAGCGCGGATAATATCACCGTACAGCTCCGCACCGTCTCTACCTTAGTTAGGGTCTGTCTGCTGCCAGTACGCCGCAGTCACGCTAGCTGGGCCTCCGTGGAGATAGTCCAGCTCCCTCTTAGCAATCCGAGCAATGTCCGTGATACACTCCTAGCAAATATATAATGGGGCAGGGTCCCTAACCTAGGGCCTGTCCCTACAATACTCAGCTGGGATGACTCAGGGCTATCTGGGGCCTAGGGGACTTGCTGGCCTAGTTCAGAGAGTCACAGACCCCTGCACCCTACCTCCTTCCCCTAGCAGCTCCAGTCACCAACTGCTTTTCTCTGTCTGCTTTGTGCTGCCAGACTCACAGCACTGCCTCAGACTACCGCAACAATGTTGCAGACCTCCAGGTGCCTCTTACTGACAGAGGCAGCACAGCAACAGGAACTCACTCTAACAACTAACAACGCGCGCTCGCATACCAGAAGGAGGGGGTGGTGCGCAAGGGGGAACCTGGCTACATATGTTTTACCCTTTTATTTTAAGAAGCTGTTCTGCATTTTATTGTAACATTATGTTTTTTGTAATACCTTTTCTGTAACCTAAGCACTGTATTTTTATATATATATTAAAACATTTAATAAGTCATACTTTGGGCTCTTAATGGACTGTGGTACGCTCTGGGAAGAGTATTTACGTATTCGGACACATTTTGCTACAACTGATTTTGGTTTGTTAAAGTGCATAATCTATATCTATATAATTGAAAATTGTGAGATTGTTAGTAGATGTGGTGAATCTGATTGGTCCGTGGGTCCGCCCACCCCCCCTCCGACTCTTATTGGCCAAGAGGTACGCTGACATCACAGACACACCTACTCCACTGTTACACACACACACACACACACATACTGCCACAGACTCTCACCCCATAACACTCACCATACCTCCTGAGACTGTCACCCCCCCCCCCCCCTGCGGAGTCACACCGACCTTGGTAAGTGTAACCCACTTTCCAACCCACTCACCCACAGCTCACCTCCCTGCTGGCTCCCCCCCCACCATCACCCCCCCCTCACCCACAGCTCACCTCCCCGCTGGCTCCCCCCCACAATCACCCCCCCCCCCCCACACCCACAGCTCACCTGCCCGCTGGCTCCCCCCCCCACCATCACCCCCCCTCACCCACAGCTCATCCACCCTCACCCACAGCTCACCTCCCCTCACCCATAGCTCACCTCCCCTCACCCACAGCTCACCTCCATGCCATCACCCCCCCTCACCCGCACCTCACCTCTACCTTCCCCCTCGGCGCACCTTCCCCCCTCGCGGTGCCCTTAACCCTGCTTGGCCATGGGGGGGGGGCGCAGGGGTCCTAAACACGGCCCGACAAGCACTCACTGCGGCGCCTGGCAAAGTCTCCCCTCTCCACTTTCCTCCTCCCTCCTCAGAGCGGGCTCTGGGCACTTCCGGTGCTTCCTGCACGCTGCTGCCGCCTGAGCTGAGGTGAGGAGATGCTCCCTGCTGGTGGTGGATGTTGCTGCGGGGGGGGGGGGTCCGTTTTTGTCATCGTCCCCCACAGCTCTGTTTTTGTCCCCCCCCCCCACAGTTCCGTTTTTGTCTCCCTCCCCCCACAGTTCTGTTTTTGTCTCCCCCCCCCACAGCTCCATTTTTGTCTCCCCCCCCCACAGCTCCGTTTTTGTCCCCCCCTACAGCTCTGTTTTTGTCCCCCTCCCCACAGCTCCGTTTTTGTCCCCCCCCACAGCTCCGTTTTTGTCCCCCCCCACAGCTCCGTTTTTGTCCCCCCCACCCCACAGCTCCGTTTTTGTCCCCCCCTCCAGCTGTTTTTGTCCCCCCCCTCCAGCTGTTTTTGTCCCCCCCTCCAGCTCCGTTTTTGCCCCCCCCCCCCACAGCTCCGTTTTGTCATCCCCCCTCCAGCTCTGTTTTTGTCCCCCCCCTCCAGCTCCGTTTTTGTCCCCCCCTCCAGCTCCGTTTTTGTTGTCCCCCCTCCAGCTCCGTTTTTGTCGTCCCCTCTCCAGCTCCGTTTTTGTCCCCCCCTCCAGCTCCGTTTTTGTCCCCCCCCTCCAGCTCTGTTTTTGCCCCCCCCTCCAGCTCCGTTTTTGTCCCCCCCTCCAGCTCCATTTTTGTCCCCCCCCTCCAGCTCCATTTTTGTCTCCCCACCCCACACAGACGCAGTGACACAGACGCAGTGACACAGGCGCAGTGATTGACACAGTGACACCCTGACACACACTAACTGACACACACACACACACACACACACTGACACACACACCCACACTGACTGACACACACACACTGACTGACATGCACACGCACACACCCCCACGGACTGACACGCACACACACACTGACTGACACGCACACACACTGACTGACACACACACACACTGACTGACACGTGCACCCACTGACTGACACACGCACACACACTGACTGACACACGCACACACACTGACTGACACGCGCACACACACTGACTGACACGCGCACACATTGAGTGACGCACTGCCACACTGGCACACACAGACGCACACAGTGACTGGCACACTGGCACACAGTGACTGATACACACAGTCACTGGCACACACAGTCACTGATACACACAGTCACTGACACACACACACTGACTGACACACACACACACACACACACACACAAACACACACACACTGACACACACACTGGGTGACTGACACACACGCACACACACACACACACTGACTGACACGCACACACACTGACTGACACACACTGACTGACACACACACACACTGACTGACAAACACACACACTTACTGACACACACACTGACTAACTCACACACATACTGATTGACTGACACACACACACTGACTGACACACACTGACTGACAGACACACACACACACACACACACACACACACACACACACACACACACTGACTGACACACTGACTGACTGACACACACACATACACACACACACACACACACTGACTGACACACACACACACACACACACACACACACACACACACACACTGACTGACTGACTGACTGACTGACTGACACACACACACACTGACTGACACACACACACACACTGACTGACACACACACACTGACTGACTGACACACACACACTGTCTGACTGACACACACACAATGACACACACACACACACACACACACTGACTGACACACACATACTGACTGGCCCACACACAAACACACTGACTAACACACTCAGTGACTGACTGACTCACACACACTGACTTACACACACACTGACTGACACACACACACTGACTGACACACACACACACACACACACACACACACTGACTGACTGACACACACACTGACTGACACACCCATTGACTGACTGACACACACACACACACACACACACACACACACACACACACACACACACACACACACACACACACACTGACTGACACACACACACTGACTGACACACACACACACACACACACACACACACACACACACACACACTGACTGACACACACACTGACTGACACACACACACTGACTGACTGACACACACACTGGCTGACTGACACACACACTGGCTGACTGACACACACACACACACACTGACTGACACACACCGACTGACACACACCGACTGACACACACACTTCCCCCCTCAGTCAGGTCAACTGCCAAACACACAGGGGGAATCCCAAGTGTTGAACGGGGGGGGGGGGATCGGATATGTGAACTGGGGGGGTAACAGAGCTGTGAAGGGGGGGAGGCGTATTGCTGTGGACGGGGGAGAAAGATAGGGGGGAGACAGTGGAAGGGAGAGAGAGGGGGGGGAGCGGAGAGAGAGGGGGAGTCAGAACATTAAATCCCGGGCAACGCCGGGTCTCTCAACTAGTTCTTCTATAATACACAGGGACCTGAGGCCCTGGCAAATATTATTTTGACCTCTTATCATATTTGCATTTATCATATTTGCATAACTACATCAGGTGGTGACAGTGGATAGATATGATTTGCAATTGTGTAAGGGTTAATATTAACTCACTGGATGTACCTTGCGCAGGCAAAGGGTGAGTTGGCTAGAGTAGCCTTGTATTAACCCTGGTTGCATATCTAAGTCACATGCTCACGTGTGATCTGTTCATGGCACTGGTATATTGGGACGGATTTAGGAGAGACAGAACTCATTTGAAGGACCTTTGCAAATGTGAAGGGTCGGCAGCTTGCAGGCTGTGTATTGATCCTCTAAAGGAGATATTGTCCATTTGATGGACCTCTGCGGTGGTGAAGAATGGGAGTGCTTGCAAGCCTCAGTATTATCCCTTGTCCTGTATGCAGGTCGTGGGCTCGCAGGGTGCCGTACGTGACACCCGCCAACATCATTTGTAATACTACGCCATGGGTTGTTCACTTTTTCCTCTTGTTTTTCTCCAGTTTCATGAGATGTGAGGCATCTTTTCCGTGGATAGCAGCCGACTCATCTTACATAACTTGTTATAAGGTCACGCATTAACCACATTTGTGGCACAATTTTGTTGCCTATTTGGTTTGCACGCTTCACCATATTTTCAATATGAATTATTCACTACACTTAACATTTTGTGCGCTGTTTATTGTTTCGCTCACCGTAACAATGATATATGGATTTAACTGGTAATGGTACAATCAGCATGTTTTGTGTTATTATACCCTAGAGATACAATGCCAGATGTAATAGTTTGGTTCATATTTTAACGGTTACCAGTCCATAATGCTTGGTAATCATGGTTGGGTGCAACCATCCATTCAGTTTCTTGATCCTATAAGATATTAATCGACGTTCTCTATATACTTAGAGACATATGTGTTAACTTTATTGATGTGATTAATTAAAGGAGGACAAGGGAGAAAAGAGAAGAAATAAACAGAAAATAAAACAAATCATAAGATCATATTTAACAAACTAATATAACGAAGCCTGTAATTTTCACCAAGAGTGTGCATGTGATGTTTGTCTTATCATATGTAAATATTAGAGTTATAGATAGTAAATTGTGCTGACAACAGTATATTCATTACACAATATGAACCTTGTATGCAAAGCAATAAGATAGGTGAGTAATAATCAATAAAGGAATAAACGTGTCTGTTGTCAGTGATACATTGTACCTTGTGTGAAATTCCTCTGCTCACCAACACAATTACCCTTCAGCATAAGTATTGAGGGGAGAGTAATTTGTGGAGTGGGTAAATGCAGTAAGTTACAATGCACAGAAAGGGGATCTGATGTCGTTTTAACAATACCTTGTAGTTTGTGTACCATTTTCAATCCGCGTTTCATTACAGCGGGTGTCTCCAGCGGGAGGACCCCCCAACGATGTTTGGCATCTTTAAACTTGGGCGGCTACCAAACAGCTACAGAATAAACATATCTTTGGAGGCAATAGATCACACTCAACCTGAATGTTCAGTCTCACACGGACTGTGCATACTAAACAACTAAAGACATATTTGCTTTGGGCCTGGTTTGACATTCAAAAACAGAGTTACATAGTTACATAGTAGATGAGATGGAAAAAAGACATACGTCCATCAAGTCCATCAAGTTCAACCTATGCTAAATGTAGACGACAGATACTTTATCCTATATTTGAACTTACAGTATATTGATCCAAAGGAAGGCAAACAAAAAAAAAACTATAAGAGGGAAAATAAATTCCTTCCTGACTCCAATAATTGGCAATCAGATTACTCCCTGGGTCAACATTCTTCCCATGTTTACTTATTTGGTATATCCCTGTATACCTTTCCTTCCTAAAAAGATGTCCAACCTTTTTATGAAGATATTTATTGTATCTGCCATCACAGTCTCCATGGGTAATGAATTCCACATTTGAACTGCCCTTACTATAAAGAACCCTTTCCTTTGTTGCTGGTGAAATCTCCTTTTCTCCAACCTTAAGGGATGATCCGTGTCGTTTGTACTACCCTTGGGATGAATAGTTATTCTGAAAGCTCCTTGTACTGTCCCTGAATATATTTGTTTATAGTCATCATATCCCCTCTTAGACACCTCTTTTCTAATGTAAATAAATTTAATTTAGCTAGCCTCTCCTCATAAATCAGATTATCCATCCCCTTTACTAATTTTGTGGCTCTTCACTGCACTTTCTCTTGTTCCATAATGTCTTTTCTAATGAGCGGTGCCCAAAACTGTACTCCATATTCAGGGTGTGGTCTTACTAACGCTTTATAGAGGGACCTAATTATGTTTACTTCCCTTCAATCCATTCCCTACATTCAATTATTCTTCCTGTATTTGCCTATGAAGGTTATCTTACTATACATTTCTCAAAGTGTTCTATGTGTCTTTGTCTGTATGTGTCTCCCTGTGTCCCAAGCAGCAATCACATTGGACCTTTGGCCTGTCACTCCGCCTCAGGCCAATGAGATGGCTCCCTTGGCCCGCCCGCCCCCGCACACCTTCCATTGGCCTGAGGCGGAGTGACGGGCCAAAGGTCACACACACACACACACTCACACACTCACACACTCACACACTCACACACCGGCGCTCTCACATCCCCACGGCTCTCTTTGCCCCCTCCCCCCCCCCCCACACACACAAACAAAGAGCACGCACTGTGCGGCTCTCCCCTCACATAGGCCCGTCCCCGAGGGCGCTCCTCCGGCTGTCTCCGCCTCTCCCCGCGAAAGGAACAGCACCTCCTCACCGGAGCGTCTCAGCCTCTCCGCTGAGGACCCCGAGGTGGAAGAGGAGGGCGGCTGGTACCCGTAGAAAGAGGAGCGCGACCATGTGCAAGGTGAGTAAACGCAGGGGAATGGGTTATTTAACGCGTCCCTGACTCACCCTGCCCTTTGTCCCCCCTACCCTCCCTGCCCCCCTGCACCCCTATCCTCCCTGCCCCCCGCCCCCCCTGCCCTTTGTCCCCTCCCTCCCCCTGCCCTTTGCCCCCTGCCCTCCCTCCCCATGCCCTTTCCCCCTGCCCTTTGCCCCCTGCCCTTTGCCCCCTGCCCTTTGCCCCCTGCCCTCCCTCCCCTTGCCCTTTGCCCCCTGCCCTCCCTCCCCTGCCCTTTGCCCCCTGCCCTCCCTCCCCCTGCCCTTTGCCCCCTGCCCTCCATCCCCCTGCCCTTTGCCACCTGCCCTCTCTGCCCTTTGCCCCCTGCCCTTTGCCCCCTGCCCTCCCTCCCCCTGCCCTTTGCCCCCTGCTCTCCCTCCCCCTGCAATTTTTCCCCTTCCCTCCCTCCCCCTACCATGCCCCCTGCCCTTCCACGCCCGGGCAACGCCGGGTATATCAGCTAGTTTCTAATAAAAAATGGTGAACTGGGATACACAAATGCAGCACAAGGGGGATAAGTAAATAAATCACTGTCAAGTGTTTTGCTTCCACCACAAAAAGACAGGTTTACTTCAAATGCAACTTTTTATTCCGGTTACTTCGTATATCACACTACTTAACATCTGTATATCCAGATTTACTAGGATGTAATCCTTGTATGCATAGTACATGGCATTTCAGCTTCATTTGTAAAAATCTACCTGAAGAAGGGACCATAGTAGTCCTAAAAGCTTGCACTTCTTTTATCCACTAGTTAGCTATTAAAGTGGCACTCCAGGTTGCTTTGTTTATTTATTTATTTTCGGCTATAAGCTTGAAGCAGCGGGTCTGCGGAGCTGAACTGCATTAATCTCTTAACCCCCTGCTCTCCAAGACACTCACCTCCATAGGGGGTATCTCTTTCATGTTTAAATGTCCCTCGTCACGTGGGCCAATAGGAAGTCGCAAGGGATGATGTAACATCTTCCCATTGGCCCGCAAGACACGGGACATTTAAAGCCGCCATTATGTTAGCCCCAACAAGGCCCGTCAGATCTGCTACCTGCAGAGATAACAGCACCCCCTACGGAGGAGAGTGTCTCGGGAAGCAAGGGATCCCCGGAGCTGAAATGAACACAGTTCAGCTCCAGAGACCCCCCTGCTTCCATCTTATAACTAGAAAAATAAAATAAACAAAGCAAGAAATGCAACGTGGAGTGCTGCTTTATAGGTGCAGTATTCCTTGTTTCTCTATGCTACAAGCTAACATTGTACAATCATCTATTTGCTTCAAATGTAAATGAGACACACACCTATTCAATCTAATTTAAGGCTCCCTTGTCATAGAAGTATTTACAATCATTACACTTTTCTTATTTTGATGTTACTTTTGCCGTGCTAATCAGATCTTTGCTCCATTTTGCAGCCAAGAAACGCTTAGCACTGTAATAACATTTCAATTCACTGTCCAGTCGTCCCACCCTATATGTGCTCTTATGTCCTTTTTGTATAAGACATAAATATGTTGTAATTCTAATTTTTTTTTTTTTTTTTTTAAAGGAAACAGAAGAAATGATTTGTAAAAGTATCCTGCAAGAAAACAAGTATAAAGACAGTATAGGCATACCCCGGTTTAAGGACACTCACTTTAAGTACACTCGCGAGTAAGTACATATCGCCCAATAGGCAAACGGCAGCTCACGCATGCGCCTGTCATCACGTCCTGAACAGCAATACCAGCTCCCTACATGTACCGAAGCTGTGCGCAAGCGGGGAGACTATAGAGCCTGTTACACATGTGTTATTTACATCAGTTATGCACTTATATGACGATTGCAGTACAGTACATGCATCGATAAGTGGAAAAAGGTAGTGCTTCACTTTAAGTACAGTTTCGCTTTACATACATGCTCCGGTCCCATTGCGTACGTTAATGCGGGGTATGCCTGTATTGGATTCATTATAAAACATACAGGACACCTACAAGCTCATATTGAACCCCCAAAATAACCACAACATATATATAAGCATATAAGTGTCACAGAGGAGTGCTACTGAGCATGGCAATATATATTTAAAACCAGAGACAGACCATGAAACACAGACAGAGCTCAGTGCACATCCAGTGAAACGTATACACGGTACAGTGCCTAATAATCTGTCATTCTTCCTGGTAATGCACAGGTTATTAAGAATTTATATTAGTGTTAGGGACCCTTGAGATGTGGTCTGCCGTGTAGTGGCTCAGGGGCTTACAACACTTTGGCCAAAATGTTAAACTAAAAGACCATTTTATTTAATAATTATCTATACATATATATTTAGGCACTGTACCGTGTATAAGTTTCACTGGATGTGCACTGAGCTCTGTCTGTGTTTCATGTTCTGTCTCTGGTTTTAAATATTAATTGGATTTATTATAGAAATATATCTTCTACAAAGCAATGTTTTTTGCATAACTTTGGTGCTCCTTTTTGCACTAGTTCTTCTACCATTTGTAGTTGTATGTCACAACTTTACAGATTTTGGGACCCTCCCTATGAAGCTTTTAAAATGTGGGACTCCCCTGCATATGCCTGCATTACTAGAGCCACCCCTAGATAATTATCTCTAAAAACCTTGTAAAGACAAATGATGAAAAGCTATGGTTTGAAGGAGGACATGCCTGTTGGCTTAATTTAAGGGCCGGCCCGTCCATTAGGCGAACCTAGGCGGTCGCCTAGGGCGCAAGGTGCTAGGGGCGCATTAATAATAATAATAATAATAATATTATTTTTTCCTCTTATTATTTTTTATCTATTTTTTTTATTTTTATTCGGTATTTTGGCGCCCTATTATTTTTATTTTTTCGTTGCACTGGGGCGCGGTCGCGCCCCCTGCAGTCCAGATAGCTACGCTACTATTTATTTTATTTTTGGGGCACAAATTTTACGTTTCGCCTAGGGCGCATGAAACCCTTGCGCCGGCCCTGGCTACTACAGTGGGTGAGAAGACAGGGATTAAAGCATAAAGAATAAACATAGCAGACCTGGCAAAGGCCAGCCTGCTTTGGTTATTCTATTGTTTTAGATATTTTCCACAGGGAGAAAGAGCTTTGGGGATGGACATTTATAGAGAAGGTCAGTATCAATGATGGAGATTCAATGCTGGGCGTGGGGAAACAAGATACTCTTACCCTTCTGCAATATTAAATGCAGCCAAGTCCAGCCTACCATAAGAGTATAAAAAAATGTGTCAACCACTCAGTTGACCTCAATTGTCCTTCCCTCATATTTGCATGGTGTGGATAAACACTTTCACTGGCGGGTACTGGATTGTGTGGCAAGTTTTATGCCAGTTTGGCTGCAGTTTTCTTCACTATTCATACAGTAACTGGAAAAAGAGGTGGATTCTGACCCACTGAAAAATCAAAAGCCCCTTTTGAATTGACAACATGAGTCAGACATTGTAAGTAACATATAGTGTGTTTTTTTTTTCTTGTTAAAACATCAAGTAGCAGTGCGTGTAACCTTAGAAAAGTCACTTTTTTTGCTTTCCACCTTATTTTATTCCGTCAGAATATGTATTGTAATCTCTCCAATTTTGCATGTACAAAGACTGTATGTATTTAATTGCCTGTAGTAGTTGATGCAAGGCATCGGACAGGAGGGAAAAGCTGTGCCTAGAGTCCTGATGTCCTGGGCCTGATGGTGAGTGGAATCGGCCAACCATATCCAAATTTCTGTGGTCAGCCCCCGCAGCAGTGGTGCCCTGTCTTACTTAACAATTACATAGACATGGAACGTCATCAGCACGACCGGGCTAGTAGTAGCCTGGCCAGTTTTCTATTTACAGCCGCTAGATAATCAAAGATGTGGGCCGAATGAGGATCCCACTAGCTAGCACTAGAAACTTGTACAGCTCCATTCTGGGTTTCTAACCCACGTCTGCGGACATCTGCTACCCAGCGTTTTTACATGTGGCGTATTTTACTTACATAAGACGCTAGGCTAGAGGTAACAGCTCCACGCTCTCAGACATAGCTCTATTAGGATAATGAAAATGACCTGAATTAAAGGTCTTTTTCGCTACAGAATATAGCAGCACAACTACTGCTGCAGTCACAGCAAACTCAGCTGTGCGTTTTCACGTAGGGAAGACTCTGTACCTCTCCAATATAGGAGATATATCTGAGAGGGAGCATGACCCAGTGCCTGCATTTTTATGTAGCAATATTGGGTTCATTGTATCCAACACATTACCTCGCTATAGCCCCTATATATACACCAGGGGTCTGATCTAATGATATATACTGGAACTGCACGATTCAATATTCTTACCTCTATTACCGAGATCACCTTATTATATCCTGATTATTTTCAGCAGATACCAAAGTGTTACATATTGGCAATTTAGAGGTTCTCTTATAGTACCCAGTGGGAATTCCTACCCACCAGCTGTTGTTAACATGTGCTATCATTTAGGTTTTAATTAGCATGTATTTTTTCTGTTTTCTGACTATTTATTAAAACTTTATTATTTTTGAATTATAGTGAGTGCATCAGAAGGGATTTCTGCTTCTTTGTTTATGTATACCCTCTCTATCCCAGATAGCACCACTTCTAGTCTCTCCCTCGCTAGTCAGCGGCTGAGCAGGGCTTATCCACCCTCTCTTCCCTACTCCCCCTTATATATTACTTAACACTTTAGCCTGGCCTGCACCAGTAGAACAACTGGCCTGGACCCAACCCCTCACTCAACAACTGGTATTGGGCCCTGGTAGTAGCTGGAGTCCTGGGTCCCATTTATCCTCTGAGCATGCCTGATCTGATATGCCCCCAAATTCATTTTTCAACCTGTTTTAAAAGCGTTGGCTTTTAATAATTATATATATATATTAGCTTAGAGACCCGGCATTGCCAGGGATTTGAATCCCTAATAATTGTTTTGTGGGGGGGGTGAATCTTGGGGGGGGTAAATCTTGGGTGGGGGGGGTAAATCTTGGGTGGGTGGGGGGGGGTAAATCTTGGGTGGGGGGGGGTAAATCTTGGGTGGGTGGGGGGGGGTAAATCTTGGGTGGGTGGGGGGGGGGTAAATCTTGGGTGGGTGGGGGGGGGTGAATCTTGGGTGGGTGGGGGGGGGTGAATCTTGGGTGGGTGGGGGGGGGGAATCTTGGGTGGGTGGGGGGGTGAATCTTGGGTGGGTGGGGGGGGGGTGAATCTTGGGTTGAATCTTTTGAATCTTGGGTGGGTGGGGGGGTGAATCTTGGGTGGGTGGGTGGGGGGGGGGGGGTGAATCTTGGGTGGTTGGGTGGGGGGTGAATCTTGGGTGGGTGTGTGATTGGGTGGGGGGTGAATCTTGGGTGGGTGGGGGGTGAATCTTGGGTGGGTGAATTTTGGGTGGGGGTGTGAATCTTGGGTGGGGGGTTGGTGAGGTGGGGGGGTGAGGTGTGAGTCCCCGTCCCAGTCGATCGGTTCACCCCCCCCCCCCCTGTCCTCGGTGCTTGTTTCCCCCTGTCCCCGTCCCCATCCCCTGTGCTTGTTTCCTCCCCACCGACCCCCGTCCCTGGCGGTGTTTCTCTCCCTCCCCCTTGCCCCCTTGTCCGCTCCATGGTGAGGGGAGGGGAGAGGGAACGGGGCCCGCGGGTGGTGAGGAGAAGTGGTGTGCGCTCCTTCCCCCTCCCTGGCGATCCCGCCGTCCCCGCTGAAGGGAGAGAAAACGGGGCCCGCAGGTGTTGAGAGCTGCGGGTGAGGGGGAGTGATGGGGGGGAGCCGGTGGGGAGGTGGGCTGCGGGTGAGAGAGTAAGTAGCGGTGGCACCGGAGGGTGTACAGTAGGGGTGAGGGGGGGGGGTGGTGGTGTTGGCAGTTGTTTGTGGGGTGGAGGTGGCATTTGGGTGTCAGCAGCGGAGGGTGTGCATGAGGGGGGGGAGGTGACCGGACGGTGTATGGTGTGCTGGTGGGTGACTGCACCGGGCGGTGTTGGTGAAGGGGGGGGGGCAGGAGTGGGGGAGTTTAGTGTGGGGGGGTGGTGTTGGGGGGGGAGCATGCGGCAGCGCACGGTACCTGAGGTGGTGTCCAGTCCGCAGGGGAGATGAGAGCAGGCGGTGAGGCAGTGATTGTTCTGAGTGTGGCAGTTAGGTTTGTGAGATCAGCGAACCACGCAGGCCAATGAGAGGCATGCGAGGCGGGGCCGGGCCACAGACCAATCAGATTGGCCAGAGGGTGAGTGACAGACCAACGGGCCAATCAGATTGCCCATAAGCACAGCAAATATACAACGTTTTCAGCAAACAAACAACGTTTTCATTTTTATATATATATATATATATATATATATATATATATATATATATTCTAATATACAGTAGTGCTGACAGTGTATGCAGAGCTGTACATAGTATTTTGCAGACACAGTGAATCCCTGGCACCTGAGTATTTACTATCTAATTTTACATTTTATTTTTTTATAATGTATGTCCATGCACAATAACATGAGAATTCTCCTGCCAGGGAGGCTAGGGAGGAAAATTAGGAATATACATTAATCTTCCATTGGGGCGAGGGCACTTTTATCAGCAGTTTTGGGCCATTATGTGTATAACCCACATTGTGCAAATTATATCAGAAGAAGGTCTTTATTGACCAAAATGTCCTTTTCAAATGATTTGTTTTCTTTCAGCACTTGATTTGAACTAACATTTTAGAATGGAAAAATAGCCATTTTTGAAGTGTGATGGTAAAAAGTGACGCTGAATATCAATGCTTCTCACCTATGGAGTCTGATCTCACACACTTCAAGAATTGCCAATCAAGATCCTTGTCATCATTTGACTGCGGCCCATGTTTTCTCATTCTAATCCCAGTTCATTCGGGTAACCTTATGCATTGGGTATATAATGGGTATCTGAAACTTGGAGAATCAGAACTAGGCTTCTATTTCATCATGACACTGAGCCAGGCTGCAGACCTGTCAGCTCTGATTTTCTCTGAGGCTGACTAATTGGGAGTCAGTCTCACTGATTTTTTTATTTTTTTCTAGCATCTGCAGTGGGGTTTCATGGATACAAAAGACAGGCCTTTCCCATTAAAATGCAACTTTTAGGGAGCCAGATACTCAAACTCTCACTGATAACAGTCATTGGAGGAGGCCAACACCCCCAGAATTGGCAATACTGCAGATGTGGACCAATTATTGCAAACTACAATATTTCCATAAAATGTCATTATCCCTAGTCTCCAGCATCAATTTCTACCCTGAGAGCAAACACTTCTTAATTGGTAAAGTACTACTATACATTTAATTTTCCTATAGTGCCTATGAGCAGAGAGGAAGAGGTAACTTGCTACCTAACCAACTCATAATGTATTCATCGTTTTAAGTCCCCACACTCAGCAAAGACCCTTTGGCAAGTACCAGGTACCCATCTCCCCCCTCCCCCCACACACATAACCAGCATGGCAGGGCAGGGCTGATCATGGCAGATACAGCGCTCTCCGCTGCCCCCTGCCGGGTGTCCATCGAAGCGAGCGAATTGGAAAAGGAACAGAACCAGCTAAACAAAGCAAAAAGGGGGAGCTTCACCTTCTCCTTGTGCATGATTAATCATTGACAACTCCCTTGTCGATGACTGCCCGTTAACCAAAAAAAAAAAAAAAGATAAGCCCAAAAGGTTTGCGCACAAATTTTAGCTTTATTTGAAGGTATTTACAAGGTGACCTCCCGGGAGGGGGGATAAAGACAGAGAGACCTGTGCCAAGATGGGGAAGGCGAAAAAATCAGCTGCAAAGGGGGGAGCAGCAGAGAGACACAAGAGGACAGCAGCAGCCGCGGCAGAGCTTCTCCTGGAGACTCCCAGGACTGCCCTGCCTGTCCTGAGCCCCAGGAAAGGGAGAACCCAGAAGACAGCTGTGAAGAAGCAGGTGGAAGAGCAGAAGGAGGAAGAGGAGCAGCCGTTACTGCTGGACCTGGGGGGGCAGAGGCAGCGCTGGGTCAACTTTGTGCAGCAGCAAAGTCTTAGCTCTGAGGATGCGGCCAAACTTCTGCTGGACTCATTGTGAGTATTGGGAGTGCAGTGCAGCCAAGGGGCAAGGGGATCCTGATCCAGCGGTGACAATGGGCATCAGCCAACTAGGCTAATGCACGAGAGACACACGGCTGTCCCAGGGGTCCCACTAGAAATGCATTATTATTATTATTATTATTTATTGTTATTATTTCATCTTTCGTCTTGTAACCCCTTTTCTGCCACATGGGCCTGCAGCACACAAAGCAATGCGCTGCAGGCCCTTCTAACTGCAAAGCAGACACGTTGTCCCTATGTATTGTTAGGAAAGAGTTACATGCAATTCTATTTAAGGATTTGTTGTTGCTAATATATTTGAACCGTGTTGGTTGTAATCACCACAACTTAATTCAGTTTTGTATGTGTCTTGTGTATTGCAAAATAGCTTCATTTGATGTTTTGCTAACAAAAGATTCACTATATATTATTTCAACCTATTCAAGTGAGGGGCATCGGGTGGCGCGCCTCTAATCTAACACGTTGTTTGGGATGCTCAATGGACCAATATCCTGAGCCAAAAACATGGTCTCCAAAATAATGTCAGCCTAACCATGGCCTCCCCATTCATTGCAACTCAAGTACAACCATTGCCATTCTCATTTGTATCTAGCCTATCAGATGCTACATTATAATGAGCACACCATTTTTTTTAACAACAATAAGAAAACCACTTGTGAGGGTCTGTTTGTTTGGGGGTCAGTTGCTTTGTCTGCCCACTCTTAGCACTATCAAAGCATCATTTTTATGAGTGAGGCTGCATTGAAGTCCCAGAAATGCTGACAAAGCCGGAGTGAGACTGTCAGGGATAACTGAGGTCCCAAGAACAAGGAGAGTCACCTCACTTCAGTATCACTATCACCATCTTCAAGCCGCAAACCCATCAAAATGATAAAGAAGTCAGAAAAACTGATAGTTCAAGTTGTGGTCCTCTGCTTGTCGCCTTTTCCCCCCCACCAATGTCTGTTGGCCTCCTGTGTGAGAATAGCAGTGGCCATTTTAACCTCCCCTGGGATGCACATTTTCAGCAACTGTTTTCTTCAGAATGCAACTGCAGAATTGTAAAAGATTTCCCCCATAAAGGATATGACTTGTAGTGTATACACTAATAATCACATTGTGAAATGGCAGTATAACCGCAGAATAAGTTATACTGTAGGTAACTGAATTGTGATGAAGGGTTTAAAAGAAACTCATAAATGAGCAATAAGTTAAGTGTTTGTTTTTTTTATTATTCCCTATACCTACAAAAACAGCACTAATAGGACTTCACAATTTTAAAGAAACATTTTTTTTGTATACAGAAAAGAACAGATTGTTGCTTTTATCCTACTTTTGTTTCACTGGATACTTATTTACAAAGCAAACCACACACTGATCAATGCGATGTGTGGCTGGGCCTTCTGACTGCAGAGGATACGTTTCCCTTCTCAATGCCTCTATTTGTTTTAGCCCTCAGACTCTCTTCAACACCTCAGTAGTCCAGGTTTTTATTTTCATGTTACAGACATGTTTTACATGCTGCAATAAGAGCCTCAGATTGTGGTGTTACATTTGTAGACATGATTTCCCTCTTACAGGAAAGCCTAAGTAACCTCGTGTCCTCGCAGGCATCTGATTGGATGCTTAACTAATATATGAAATAAACCAAGTTTGGCATTATGATTCTGTTTTTAAATTCTGTATGTTGAATTTTTAATACAGGAGTATGGGCAGGGTAGCATAGGGACACTCGAGGGGTGAGCAAGTACAGCATGGGTCGCTTGGTTACATTTCTGTAGTGTTTCTGTAGGGACTTCTTCAATTATATGGTGACGTAATCAAGTGTATGGCACTAAAATACCACTGCATAGCCTGTAAACCTCACACCATTCCATCTGATTTACTAAATAAGTTAAACTTGCAGGCAGCCAATCATTTAATAGGAAATATATTTATCCAAGAACACAGGAGCAATGTGATATACCATATTATATCAGTATACGTAGTGGCACACAACATGGTGTTTTGTTGTTTCTTTTATCCTATGCTTACAGCAAAACCACTTCACTCCTGTCCTTTCCATCCTGTATTACTTTTAGTTTTTGTATGTGAAAAGAAACTGGCAAATCTCAAGGTTGTTTTCCATGAAATCAGAAAAAGGTGCTTTTATAATAGTGAAGAATGTTAATTGCTTTATTATACACAATAAAATTATTGAGTCATGACCCTGGAAAAAACCCCATACTGTAATTCCCTTTGGTATTCATGGTGGAATTTGAATCTAATGAACCCTATGTAAATGTAATGATCGTGAGAATGTGAAGGACTGATTTTGTTCCCCTGGAAAGGGAAATATAAAATATGGGAAATATAAAATATGGGAAATATAAAAAAAATTATCAATTTAAAGGGCGCTATACATGCTTAGGCCATTATGGGGCTGTTTGGACCATCCAGTATCATCTACCTTGTAATTCAGCGTTACCTATAACCAGTGTTCGACAAACCTATACATTTGCACGCCCCGGGCGAGTGGATTTAACATCGTGGCGAGCTCCTATTGGCCCAAGCAGCACACGTGTGGTACTAGGTGGCGAGTAGATTTTTTTGTTCGGCGAGTAGATTTTTTGGTGATTTGTCGACCACTGCCTATAACTCTACTGTACTGTATGAGCTGTGTTGATAGCCAGCAGGCTGCCATTTTGTGTTGTAAAATGCACTGTAGTGTGCAATTCAAGTATTGTCACTGAATCATATATAAAATCACACAACAAAACAATTATAACAGTAAAAGTGCACTGGAAAAAGGAGATATATAATTACCTAGAACTATCTTCAAAATATATGTAGGAACACTTCCACAAAAGGAAGGTTTCACATCAGTAAAATCTAATATTCGTGAAAGTGTAGCAAAAATGTGTACTATATTAGGCCTGTCCAGTTGGCATATTTCAGGCCAAGTCAGGTGAGACCCGAAAACGGCCTTTAAGCAGGACAGGGTCCATGTGTCCCCTGTAGCAGATCTGCATTGCTCTGAGCTCCCAGCACCCCAGGGTTCCTAAAATATCATCGTTTGTATCCACCATATAAGAATACTTGTCGGGTGGACACAATATGCTTTCGCCAATACAAAGTCGCGATGTCAACTGGTGAGGATGTCATGTTGATGACTCCAATAGCCATATTGTTCTTTTGGTTTTATGTTTGTTTTACTTTGTACTCAGGGTAGTGCAATTCTGCTCAAGGGAGCCTCACTAGTTCAAGTAATTAAAAAATAAAGTGACTTTTTGTGGGAATTGCTGTTTTAATTAAATTATATTGACATTCAATAAGGTTGGTTTAGAATAAGTGCAAAGTAGCAGGGTTTGCATGAGGTTCTATTGCTGCTATCAGTGGCTTTTGTGTACAGTATAGTCACAAGCCCCACTGACACTGCTGGTGAACAGTTCGACTATTCATATCTTGGGAGGGACCAGCCATGCTGCTGTTCTGGTCACATTGCACATATTCCATCTAACATGGCATAGTCATCTGTTTTTCTGCTTAGCATCTTGAACCTGTGTATATAGCCCCTATTCCAGAAGCTGCCAAACGTGATCCTCAGGCTCATGAAGATTTTTGGCATGATTTCATATGTGCCGAAGCGGCCAATCGGGCTGTTATTGGCTGAAATTCCCCACTGAAGTCAATTGAATCAAACCCTAAAGCTCCTTTCAAATGAATGAAATTTAAATCTTGATGAGCAATGGGATGACGTGTTCACAGTATATTAGGTAGAGGCGTAAGACACATGTGCCTAATACGTAATCTTTTTTTTTTTTCCAAAAATTTTATTAGGCATTTAAACATTTCACATTGTACAAGTCATAAACATTAATACAGCCTAATACAGATTTTCTACTTTTTATCAGTTAAAGAAACCGGAAGGAAAGAGAAAGACTCAGCGCTCTCCTGACCCTCCAGGGGCTACGCAGAGAGCGCGAGTATTGAAACAGAGAACAAGAGTGGGGAAAGAGAGAGGAGAGCGGGTGGGGGGAGGGGAGGGGGGGTGCCCCGGGGAGGGGGGCGGTGCCCCTTGCTTCCCGTGTCCTCAGTCTCTTTCGCTAAAGCCTCTGAGCTATTTTTCTTCTTTTTTTTCTCATATATGGTTTAGTGGCGTAAGGGTGCCATTTGGGTCAGCCACGGATCCCACGTCTTGTTAAAGGTGTCAGTAGATCTTTTAAAAAAAGCTGACAATTTCTCCATATTCATCACCTCTTGCACCCTATTTTTTACCGTTTGTTTTGAGGGGGGAGACACCTTCTTCCAGGCGGCCGCCACCGCACATCTAGCCGCTGTAAGAATGAAGGAGATTAATTTACCTGTTGGTCGGTCCAAATTTTCTAAGGGCCTGGCCAGCAGGTATCTCAACGGATCAATAGGGATTTTGAGGTCTGTGACCTCTTCAATTAATTTTTGTATAGTTTCCCAGTATTTCTGAATTTCCGGACATGTCCACCAAATATGGGCCATGTCCCCCTTTTGACCGCAGCTAATACGTAATCTTTAGAGTAAATAAATATGTTAATTGTTGTAAATATTTGAAAGCAGCCATCCCAGCAAGGGAACCGGGGGGTCCTCTGCAGCTGAACTGCATTAATTTTAGCTACGGGACTCCATGTCCCCCAGGATACTTACTGGTACTGTATAGTTACCTGTATTCTCCTCTCCTGTTTCGGGAGTTCAATATGGGGCGCCAAATTCCATGGATTCACCGTCATTCATATTAGTTTCCGATGGGATGGCCATTTAAATGTCCAGGGAGAACACAGGTAACTAAACCAGTACGTCTCTCGGGAACCAGTGGGATCCCCAGAGCTAAAAGTTGTGTAAATAAGATCTGAAAGAGTCACTGGTTACCAATGCTGGGGGAAAAATAATTTTAAAAAATTGGTTAATTCAGCTGAAATACTGCTTTAAACATCCTTGATATAACATGAAATCTATTTGTATAACTGTTGACTGTTTTGCATTGAATTATTAATTTAACAGACCAACTGACATGAAGAAATTCAATACAATCAGATGTTATTGCAAATGTTAAACCCAGTTACGTGTTTGAAATGTCTTCAATTGGGTATTCTGACACATCTGTTCTCTGTTACCCCGCAGCATTAATGTTATCTAATATCACTAATTTCTTTGGTGTAATTTGGTACATTTTCCAACCTTCTCTGACCTGCCTGTCACTGACTCACTGCTGCAGGGCACTGGCTTGTTATGAAGCCTGGTGGGATTAGAGTCACATTTCCTAAAGTGTTCTTTTAATTGGGAGCCTAGTTCCAGGAATTCATAGTCAACAGAGGGTAAATAACTCAATCAAATTGCAATAAATTCAGCTGTTAAAATGAATGCCATGCTAGTGCAGGAATGTGCCTCACACATGGTTTTATGTTGGTTTTATTTATTTATTTATAACATATTTTACCAGGAAATGATACATTGAGAGTTACCTCTCATTTTCAAGTATGTCCTGGGCACAGAGTTAAGATGACAAATGGTTACAAATACATAGTTACATAAGTGAGCAGGGTTATATATTATATACAAGACATTGCATGCACAGTTAGAGATAATATATATTATAGGCGTATGTAACAGTTACAGACCAGATTAAAATGTGAGACAGCTTTAGTTTTGGTTGCACCCAAAGACTGTGAATAATTGTATGAAAAGGGCAAATTTAATTAGTAGTTACCCTCTGTGAAAGAAACTTGTGAGTTTCAAACAGTTAAAGTACAAACTAAATCTGGGATGAAAACTACACAAAACTACCAGTGAGCGCAACATTTTTGCTTACATTTTTTTTTACTAATTGCTTTATTGTAAACTTATCACCTTAAAATCCTATTATCTTGAATCATTCTAGTTATTGAAAAACCCATCTCATATTAAAGAAAACAGAGACAACCTGTGTTTTCTGTGAACGGAGTGGTGAAAACAATGTCACTGTCTTTGAAGTCTGAATATCAGTGCCAACATACTGTGACCTTGACCAGCACATTGTGACCTTGTGCTTCAGCCACATACTTTAAATATATCACTGGGGAGGGACTTGTGCTTTAAGACTTTTAAGTATAGCACACAGCTGCAACATATGAGAGAAACTATTATTATCTTGTATCCAAAAAAAGCAGTTACACAGCGCAACAGCCAACAGAGAGCTGGGTCTAAATAAACAAAAAATCAATTTATTAATGCAGCATAGTAAGAAACGGAGGGCAGAGCTCTCCTACGCGTTTCGATGTATGTAGATGTGATGCCAGTTTATGATAGCTTTTAGAGGATTTATATGATAATCTACTATATATTTTGGAAAATTGTTTGTGTATTCGCTATGCATTTGGACACCTCTTAAGATATCATATCCAAATTTTGCCTGATGGTTCCTGAGATCACACAGCAGGTACAATTGGATATATCTATTTTTAATTGTATGAGTTATTAGCAAATAAAAATATCCCTTGTTTGTTATTACAATTTCTCAAGTAAGTCAGCCACTATGTGTTGTACCTGAAAGGCTATGTATCTGGCATGTGACGTCATAATAAACATAGCCTGGTAGCAGATAAGGAGAGTCAGATAGCTATAAACTTTACACAGAAATCAGACGAAGAAAGAAAGATAGGAAGACAGTTGTCACGTGAGGACAAAGAAAGAATGCTGGAGAAGGAGAGCGAGGCGGAAAGAATTGGGGCCATCATGACACATCATGGGAGGGAGATGTGGGGAAAGAGAGCGATGAGGAGAGGGGAAAGAGGGGGTGGGGGAGAAGAGAATAGAGGGCGAGAGGGATTGAATGGAGGGAAGGGATGAGGTTGTTTTTTTTAGAATTCCCGAGCAATGCCAGGGACTTTCTGCCAGTTCTTCATATAGTGACTACAAAACAGGTACACAAAGTAAGTTATGGCAAGTAAAAAACTGACAAAAACCCTTCACCGTACAGCAAACATAATACATCTCTTATGAGCACATTCCCATGTCTCGGTCAGATCCACAAACCTGCCTTTTCGCATAGTCCCTCAGCCTACAATGCTTCCACTGCAGCCAGGAATTCTGGGTAAAGACATACAAATGCACACCTCCATTGTCACTTTTTGCTCCTTTTCCATGGATCCGTATAAGTTTATGTCTACCGTTTGCTGTAAAAGCTATGTAATCATATATAGTGACATTGAATTTAACAGTACTGTACTTATGAAGAATTAACTGGTGATGTTTTGAAAGCTCTGTACACTGCATTTCATCTATGAAGAAAGCTCCTATTGATTTTCTAAAAGGTATAAAAACCTACGGCAAATCTGCCTTCGTTTAATAACAAATGTTCTTTTACTGCTGTACAAAACACGATATTCCTCCTTACAGAAAAGCCACGTCTGGTTTTACACATCCTTAGAAAGGGTGTGAAAATACAGTGTAAAACCTCTTGGATATATCACAAGGTGGTGGAAAATACTGTATGTTAATGTAGGACTGGGCACCTGTAAATACAGTATATTAAACTATGTGTTTGTGTCCCCAGTGAGTACAAAGGCCTTATGAAACACACCGGGGGCTGCCACTGTGGAGCTGTGCGCTTCGAAGTCTGGGAGTCTTCAGAGCTACATATCTTTGACTGCAAGTGAGTGGGCCATACATTTTACATCATTTTAAGGAGCCATATGTTTACTATTAATAATTTAAAGGTTGGAAGATCCTTAAAGCACTGTTCACGTGGTAATATGTTGGAGGTTTCTCCAGTTAATTTTCTGTTGCTTCTATAAGGCAATCAAATAAAAAAAAGGTTCAATATCACTGACAATGTAAACAGTGCTGTGCACATGCTCGAGTAGTACCCCTAGGCCATGGCAACAAGACACCGTGTGACGCCATGTTCGTGCCATCATGTTCGTGCCGTCATGTTCGTGCCGTCCACGGCGTCATTTGACGCTGGGATTCCAAACGAGCAGGAGGGCGGCAGAAAGGAGGCGGCTGACACAGGCAAGTGCCTTCCCATTAGGCCCAAGAGTGCGGCAAAAGCATATGGCTCCTAGGCCCGGGCTTAATGGGGAATCTGACACTGGTAGTACCCAAAGTGTCTTGTTTTCCATGTTTAAAGACACTGTTCCTGCTGTAACTACTAAAGCATCACTCCACCCATTTAACACCTTAAATTCAGCAAACGTTTGAAAAGGCTACGTATCAAGCTTCACAATCTGTGGCTCTGACATTTATTTAATGCTAAGTAAAATACATTACACCTCATTTATACGCCTTTGTGAGCCAGATGCACTTAGCTCCATTAAATCAAGGCAAATAATGTTGAAATATTAACCTTCAAGTATAACAGCTTCAAATAGCCTGACATTAATTCATGTCTTACCGAAGGGGAGAGACACACACACACACACACACACACACACACACACACACACACACACACACACACACACACACACACACACACACACACACACACCTCCCCACACACCTTTAGACAACACATGGAGACACTGGGATATATGCAAATTCGAATATGCAAATATATATTAATTAGTTAAAATAGCATGCGCTGTATATACCATTTGTGTTCCTTTTTGTGCACAAGTGCTAAAAAAAAATTGTGACTTGAACAAAGAAGATAGTCTCTCTGTCATATCGGTGCTGGTTGGTGATTTAAAAAGTTGTTACATGGCTGACAGCTTTCCCCTTATTGTAATTGGGGTACATGGCACTGTATAGATCCCTTCCTATGGAACATCATATCATTCTGTCTTTGCTTTCACAGCTGCAGCATTTGTGTAAAGAAACAGAACCGCCACTTCATTGTCCCTGCATCCCGCTTCAAGTTACTGACGGTAGGGGCAGGGGAACTGGTATATGCCCGTGTTGTGATAATGCATATTCTGTCCGTGCCTGGGCACGTGTAAAATAGTTTTTGGTACATAAATATCATACATGACATTATCATACGCAGTAACTTTGGACTGCAAAAGAGTGTCAGAGCAGTTGCTGCCATTGCTGTGCATTATTTTATTTTTGAAGTAAAACCTCTTTAGCGGCACCTATCACATCAGCAAAATTCCACGGCAGTGAATGGTGTTGATAGAGACGTTAGTCAGTGGAGACGGAAGTGATGTCACTGCTGGCAGACGAGGCCGTCAGTGTTGCCAGCTTCCACCAGGAGGAGTAAGGCAGCGCTGAACACACACACACACACACACACACACACACACCCTCTGTCCCCAGGACACAGCATCTCAGCAGTCAGTCTGTGACACCCGCCTGCATAGCAGCGAGGGGTTGCATAGTAACGCGTTCACTTCCAGGCCTCCCCCAGCCTGACCGGGAACCTCCCCCAGCCTGACCGGGAACCTCCCCCCGGGCCGTACAGGGCACCTCCTCCCCGGGCTGAAGATTTAGCTCAGAGAGAAGCACCAAGGGGGACAGGGCAGAGACCATTCCGAGATAGCACTTCAACACACAGTACCCGCCCACCCCACTCTCCAGATCCCCGGAAGATGGCGGAAAGACAGGCATCCCCCTCTTAGTCTCACTCCCGGCCCGGTGAGTTCGGTGCCAGTATCGGAGTCGCGGACAGACATGGCGAATACCGGGGTGCAGGGAGCAGTCAAGGCCGGTACTGAGGCCTGAACCCCGGAAGATGATTATGATATATATATTTATATAGATACGTGTGTAGATAGATAGATAGATAGATAGATAGATAGACATGTATGTAGGTACACCCCCCATCTATATATGTATACATATACACACACCCTACTTATGTGCGTACACACCCCCCATGTATGTCTGTACAGGTGCACACCACCACCCCCTATGTTTGTGCGTATACACGCACACACCCATGCGTATGGGTGTGCGTACCCCCCCTGTGTGTGTGTAACCCCTATATATGTGCGTAGCAACACACTCCCCTATGTAGGTGTTTCCCCGCGCGCCCCCTATATATGTGCCTGCCCCTATGTATATGCATACATGCGTGCCCTATGTATGTAAAATGTAACTGCTAAAAAACCCTGTGTACAACTACTGGGTGAAGAGCGCTCAAGTTGGCCCAAAACCTGCTAATCCCAGAAATAGTGATGGCTGCAAATACAAATATTTGCTATCAGCACACTAATATGCAGTGGATTATTACTTTTTGAATGGCACTGGAAAACAAACACATGTTGCTTTTGCCTGTGTGCCATCTACCTCTTCCCCTTTAAATGTAGAGATCTGCTTGTGGGTGTGATCCTTTGTTCTTATAGTTACCACAATCGCCTATCTCTCTAGGGTGCAGAGAACCTGACCACATACACCTTCAACACGAACAAAGCTCAGCATACTTTCTGCAAGGTCTGTGGCGTTCAGAGCTTCTACACACCTCGCTCCAACCCTGATGGTTACGGTAGGTAAAGAATGCAGAAATGATACATTAAACCAGAGTTAGCTTAAGCTAACAGGTTGAGGTGCAGCCAATGAAAAAACAAAACAGATGGAGATAAACTACTTTACACATCCTTGCATGTGCCGCAGTGATTCTTGCTCACATCTGACACTGTTGCAATGTTAACCGTTTGGATATATTCACCAAAGGTCACTGATGATGGCTCAGCAGTTTACAAATAATTTTCTTTAAAGCTGTAATCCCTCCAAACTAATATCACTGGATTGCTACATCATGAACTTAAAGGGTGCAGAACATTCACAGTTGTGAACAGTTGACAGTAACAAAAAATGGTTTCCGAGTAAGCGGGCATTGCACTGTTAATAAGTCTGTGTCCTGACCACCCTGCACCAGGTCAGCAGGCACTGCCCATATAAGTTAAAACATTGAAATCTCATTCTGCTGTAATCCATATACATTAGCAGTAATAATGCAACCTATTGATATGCACATTGCATATATATTTTTAAATTTACTTCTTGTTAAACATTGACATTTTAAATACAGTTTATTCTCTCCTCCCCCCCCCCCCCCCACATTTTGAATAAACTAAAAGGAGCTTGATCAGTTACAGGTAGACATCCGAGACACAGTGATTTGCTCAGTGTTGCACAGAATGAGTGTTAGGGACTGTTAAGAGGCTGCTGCACTTGTGAAGGAGGATCAGTTTACCACAACATTACTGTATGTCACCAGTCTGCAAAGAGAAGAAATGCTTAGGATCCCACAAAGTCCCAGCCTCTGACTTTAGGAATGAACATGATAGTCTCTTAGCTGCCAAGTACACTAATTTGTAACCATTGGAACCTGAACAAATGTACTATATACAGACATACTATCTTATTTCCCATCAAGACAGAGCAAAAAAAAACAAGTTCTAGTGGCCCAGGAGGAATGCAACATCGGCACTGTCACTGCTGACCATGCCGTACTTACGACTGTGGTTTGCCAGGGAAACCTAGACCGTAGCAAACTGCAGTCATGAGGAAACAAACTCAGGTTCCATCAGTATATGTACCAGTCATGCCAAATCCTTGCTGATTATGTATATGCTCGTGTGGTTTTTCCAGGGATCGCCCCGCACTGCCTGGATGAAGGAACTGTGCGCAGTATCCACTTGGAGCATTTCAATGGAAAGGAGTGGGAGAAGACCATGAAGCAACACAAGACCATCTGCAGCATGTCCCAATCCTGAGGTCATTCCCCTGAGCTGCTTTGCTGCTGTATTCTTATGGGTTTCCGTCCACAACATCTTGTCTACACCCCTGCCATTGTGGCCTATCTTCTTAATATTTAGTGAAATAAAGTTTTATCTATAGTATTATTAGCATCTCTCGTCGAATGTTAATTTAACGTATCCAGCTGCACATATACATTATTAATTAACAATTAAATGTATGGTTTATTATGACAAAGCTTAAAAAGTACAACATCAGTTGGAGCTAAGGCACCCAGTTTTCTGCAACCAAAATAGGTTGGCTCTGCATTTTCAAAAGAAAGCAGGGCTGTAACTTAATACGTATCCACCACAGGGCAGATATTAAATGTTGCCAACTGCAGCATTGCAAAAGCAGGTGCAAACTTGCGTAATTTTGTCTCTGCATCAATGTATCAAGTCACGTTACTCAATTTGTACTCCAAAGTGTTCTGGCAGGATATAGTGTAATATTATAACATTATCCCGCCAAGATGTTTGCTGGTGAGTAGTTAAACAGGGAGCTGCAGCGTCCAATTGATTCAGCTGGGGGGGGGGGGGGGGGTAGGGGAGTGTGGGGGGGGGGGGGGGGGATTTTGGAGACGGCTGGCCCATCCCAAATATTCAGGCATGTGGATGAAGAAGTACCTTCCTCCTTCTGGCCCATGATGACTATCCAGGCTGTACCTCCCTGACAGTGGCCATTTTCCATGTCTTGTATCTTTGTACCACATATTTCCACCAGGGAATACACATAAGGCAATTCTAAATTTGAAATAAAGCCACAGATCATACAGGTTCTGCCGTTCTTTGTGCTAGAGAATAAAGTGAGTAGACTAGGCATGCCAAGTGGTTCTTATCTGTCAAATTCTATATTTCCAGGTTTAGGTGGCATTAACTTCTGCTCCTAAGGGATCTGTGTCAAATGTATACAACAAGAAACAAAGAAGCCCAGAACAACATCCAATGTGACAAAAATACACAGTGAAATACTGTACCTATATATCTCTTGAAAAAGGGTAATTTAGTTAACCCTTTGGCCAAAACGTACAAGAAGCCCGTAACAAGCTTCATACATATGCTGGTGGTGCAAACTGATGCAAATTGTACCATTCCTATTGTACAGTCAACGGCTTGGGTCAATAAATCAACAAGGTGGTTGAGAAGGAGCGAGTAGTCACATTAAAGGCCCTCCCTTGCTCCACTGCGTAACACACCGGGGGTTATTCATTAAACTGCAATAGTTTTCCCCATTGGTTGTCTCAGTGTAGTGAATATAACCCGTACTCTGCGTTCCAGCTTAGCATTAGGAAATACTGTGGCAGTCACTTTACTTTGGTCATCATTATTATGAATTAAAAAAAAGAAATCCCGGTGTAACAGATATTATTTTGTTTGTGAGCATAGATTATGTAGAGCAGGGAACCATTTTCTTGGCCTGTGTTAAAGCAGCACTCCCTCCAAAATATTATTTATTTTTTAACCTTAGACCTGGCGGGTACAATGGGGCGTAACGGTGATGCTCAAGGCTCCAGCTACCTCCTGTTGCCGATAAAAGTAATGTTTCTGTAGTATCTATCATTAAAGTACAAATATAGTGACATTGTCACCGATAGAAAGTGGCAGCGTCACCTGCTGATGGCGTTGCAGCTTTAGTGGCCGCCTGCACAGCCCTTTTTGTGTCTCTGGAACGGGGGGGGGGGGGTGTGTTCCTGGAGGTTTGGGGGACTGCGGATCGTCTCTGAGGAACCCCCAGTTCAGGTAACTAAAACATCCCCTCTTCTCAAAATGGAGAAGCGTGGACTGCAGCTTTGAGGCAATAACAAATACAAGTTTGTCACTGTAACAGTTGCTGGTGAATTGAAGCAAGTTTCTTGGTTTGGGCTCTGGAAATGAGTGTTTGTTAAAGGTACAGTCCCACATATCAATATAAATTGGAGCTTTAAAGAGGCAGAGTCCGTGTGGAACGTTTAAAAAAAAATCTTTTTTTGGTTTTTATATATGCTGTTTTTGATCAGGGCCGCCGACATTTCCCGGGGCCCAGGACTAGAGTTACGACCCCCTTCCCCCTCCGTATCAGCGGTCTTGCGAGCCCCCCATTTCACACCTCTATTTTCCCCCCATCTCCCATGAATTTCTCTCCCCCCCATCCCATTCTTACCCATTGTCACTCACTCTCCCCCCTCACCACTCTTTTAGTCCCTCTCTTTCACACCCTTTCTCCCCGCCCTCCATCAATTACCCCCCTCTAACTCAATTCCGTTCTCTTAATCCCCCCATCTCACACAGGTTCCCTCTCCACCTGTCTCACACACTCAATCTCCCTGCAATAATTAACAACCCCAACACAAATTAGATACCCCATACAAAAGGCCCACCCCCAAATACATACAAAATACATACAAAACATCCCCACCCACACCCCCAAATAGATACAAAAAACACCTGCCAAATACATACAACCTCCCACTCCCAAATACCTACAAACCACTCCACCCCCCAAATACACACAACCACCCTCCCAAATCCAGAAAAAACACCCCCCAAATAAAATCCCCGTCCCCAAATACCTAGAAACCCCCCAAAATAAATTAAAAAGACCCCCCCAAATACATACAACTAAATACCACCCGCAAAAACATACAACCCCGTCCCACACCTCAAATACATTATAAAAAACACCCCCCAAATATATACAAACCCCTCTCCACCCCCCAAATTCATACAAAAAAATACCACCCCAAATACATATAACACCCAAATACTTTTTTTTAAAACACCCCCCAAATTCATACAAACCTCCCCCACACCCAAGATTTACACCAAAAAACCCTGAAATACTTACAAACCCCCCAAATACATACAAATCAATCTCCCTCCCCCAAATACAAACAAAAAAAAACACCCCCAAATACATACAACCTCCCCACCCCCCCAAATACATACAAATCCCCCTCCCTCTCCCCAAATAAATACATACAACCAGCTCCCCTCCCCAAATACATACAAACACCCCCCCCCCCCAAATAGATACATACAAAGCACAAACTTACCTTGGGGATGGTCTCAGGTCCTGGCTCTCTCATGATGTGCGGGCCTCCCTCTCTCATGCCGGTGCACGCACCGATCTCAAAGAGAGACCCTGTGCGGGACAGTGAGGGAGGCCCGCAGCTGGGGAGAGCTGGGGCCCAGCTGCCGTACAAAACAGAGGTCGGGATCAACTTCCCCCAGCCTCCCTCGTTGACCCGCGCCGGGCCTCTCATGCTGGTTCGCACCAGATCCTGGGCCCAGCTTCCAGCGCGCACCAACATCAGAGAGTGGCCCATACAGAGCGGGACAGCCGGGGCCTGGCAGCAACAATAGGACCGGCAACTGGACAAAGAAGCTGGACCCAACCTCTGGAGTTAGGTGATGAGGTGGGTGCTGGAGTTAGAGCTTGCAGAGATTGTGGGTTTTAAGATGGGTCTTAAAGGTGGATAGAGAGGGTGCTGGTTGGATATTGAGTGGAAAGGCATTCCAGAGGTGTAGGGCACTGAGTGAGAAAGATTTAAGGCGGGTGAGGGCTTTAGACACAAAAGACAGAGAAGACATAGAAGACATCCTTGAGCAGAACGCAAGAGTCGTGGTGAGGTATAGTGAGAAATTAGGGCTGAAATGTAAAGAGGGGCGAAGAGTGTAAAGCCTTAAAAGTGAGGAGAATTGAGAGTATGGCACAGGATTTGATAGGAAGCCAGGAGAGGGATTTCTGCAGGGCGGACAGATTTAGGAAAGAGTAAAGTGAGTAAACGCAGCAACGTTTAGGATAGATTGTAGGGGAGATAGGTGAGAAGCAAGAAGGCCGGACAGGAGGAGGTTACAGTAGTCGAGATGGGAGAGAATAAGGGCCTGTGTCAGAGTTTTAGCAGTCGAGCAACAGAGGCAAAGGCGTATCTTTGTAATATTGTGGAGGAAAAAAACAACAGGTTTTAGCTAAATTTTTAATGAGAGGAGAATATGAAAGGCGGCCTTGTGATACTGGGTGTATGATAGTGCTTCCAATAGTAATGAAGAAGGAGGTAGTAGGGCCAGGTTTGGGAGGAAATATGAGGAGCTCCGTTTTTGACATGTTAAGATTTAGTCGGCGGAGGGCCATCCAGGATGATATATCGGAGAGACATTCATAAACCTTGGTCTGAACAGCAGGTATAAGGTCAGGGGTTGAAAAGTAAATGTACGTGTCATCAGCAAAGAGGTGATATTTGAACCCAAGAGATGTGATAAGGTCACCAAGAGAGAGAGATCAATAGAGGAGGTGTTCGCAAAAGAGACACTGAAAGTACGATGGGAGTGGTAAGAGGAGATCTAGGATAGAGCTTTGTTACAGATACCAACAGTATGGAGAATGTGAAGGAGAAGAGGGTGGGACACAGGACAATAGTTAGAAAGACAGGTAGGGTCAAGCTTGCTGTTTTTAAGTAATGGTATAACTGTATGTTGGAAGGAGTGAAAGGTATCAGAGTATAGGGAGGAATTAAAAATGTGTATGAGCATAGAGATTAGAGTCGGAGCAAGAGGTTTTAGGAGATGGGAGGGAATGGGGTCAAAAGGGCAACTGGTAGAGAGAGAAGAGGATATCAGCAACGATACATCCTCCTCTGTGACAGCGTAAATGGAGTCAAAGAAGGCAGGAGGAGAGTTAGGAAGAGGTGTAGTCTGTGAGGAGGATACAGAGTGGATGTTCGGATGTATGGATTCCACCTTTTTCTAGAAATAGTCAGCAAAGTCCGGAGGTGAAATGGAGGAAGAAAAACAGTAGCAGAGGATGGTCTGACTAGGGAGTCAAAGACAGAGAAGAGTCGGCATGGGTTAGACTTGTGCGTATTGATTAGTGAAGAAAAGTAGGTTTGTTCAGCCTGTAAGAGGGCAGAGTTGAAACCGGATAAAATACATTTGTAGTGAAGGAAGTCTGCGAGAGTGAGATTTCCTCCAGAGGCGTTCAGAGGAACGAGTGCAGGAACGCAGTATGTGTGTGTGGCAATTTAGCCAGGGCCTGGGGTTAGAAGGGCGAGAACGGCAGAGAGAAAGTAGGGCATGTAGATCAAGAGAGGAGGATAGGGCAGAGTTGTAGTTCCTGACCAGGTTGTTAGGGTCTGGAGCAGAGCTGAGAGAGGAGAGGGAGGAGCGCAAAGTGGAATCAAAAGTTGGCAGGTTAATAGAGCGCAGATCTCTGCAGAAACGAAGGGTAGATAGAGGTGGAGAAGGGGAGAAGTGAGACAGAGAAAATGAGATGAGATGATGGTCAGAGAGAGGAAAGGAGGAAATGGAGAAATCAGAGAGAAAAGTTTTTAGTGAAAACCAGGTCTAGGTTGTGGCCATCCTTGTGGGTGCTGGCTGGAGTCCACTGTTGAAGGGCAAAAGCAGAGGTTAGAGAAAGAAAGCGGGAAGCGCAAGAGAGAGAGGAGTTATCAATATAGCAGTTGAATAGGGGAGTCTGAGGAGAGAAAGAAGGAGAGCCAGGATTCGAAGTGAGAAAGACAGAAGGGGGATGAGTAGAGGTAGGTGGGCGATAGACGATCGCCACGTGGACAGGGAGAGGAGAAAAAAGCTGGACAGTGTGTGAGCCTCAAAGGAGGGAAAAAATAGAGAGGGAGGAATAGGAAGGGGCCAGTAACGGCAGATAGAGGAGAGGAGGAGCCCCAACACCTCCACCCCTGCCATCAGGACGCAGAGTGTGGGAGAAAGAAAGGCCACCATAAGAGAGGGCAGGTTCATGTGCATAGTCAGACTGGGTGAGCCAAGTCTCAGTTATAGCAAAGAGGCACAGATTGAGAGAAAAAGAGGTCATGCACAGAGAGGAACTTGTTGGAAAGGGAGCAAGCACTCCAAAGGGCAGAGGAGAAAGTGAGAGAGGTTGACAGGGATGGGTATGAGGGAGTAAAAGTTGCATGTGGGAGGTGAGAACGAGAGCATGAACAAATAAGGCAGGGACCAGGATTGCAAGAGATAGCCCCAGAAGCAAGGAGGAGAAGTATGGATAGAAAGAGAATGTGTGAGGATGATTTGTAGGGGTGTATTTTAGTGCAGGGGTATAGCTATGTAGTGTCAGAGGGCGCAGGTAAGAAAGGAGTTCATGTGAACTGAGAAGTGGAGAAGGCAGGAGAGATGGAGATATATGAATAGAGTTAGAGACATATTTAGGTTGGTAGAAAGAAACGTGTATTTTGAAAAGAAGTGTGAGGTCAGAGCAAATATAAATTGTAGAGGAGGCATGGCAGTGATGGTTTAGGCCACGTTCATGGTCGGCGAGACTGCGCGGAGGAGTGCGCAGTGCGTTCACAATGCCTTAAGGCAATGATCGCGCCCATAGACCGCACGAGGGGGCATGCAGTGGCTTCCACATTGGACACTGGGACTAATAAAATGGACAAAAAGCTGTATATGTATGTGTATATATATTGTTTTGTATAAGAGGTAAGGGCAGTCGGGTTAGGGTCAAACATCACCAGTAAATATATACACAATTTTCATCTGGTTTAATTCAAGGTGTCCAAATATGGTGTTCTAAGGGAGGAAAGACTCGGGCCCCGCCACAGCACATATACACTGTGGAAATAGAGAGGTTACACTAGTATTGTATCATTTACACATTTTACTCCAGATTTGTTTTCTATTATGTAGACTTACAGAGATGGAAATTGCCCGAGCACCTAAACTGTTGTCCCTGGCACCTGAGTTTTCCAGCACACCCGATCCTGCTTTCATAGCGCGACATCAAAGTAGGACCAGCAGTGTCCGACAGGTCTGTGAGAGGCTGAGAGCAGCATCGCTGCTTACTGTGGAGTTCAGGGGTGGAGAGTAGGTGGCAGAGGCCTGCGACGGCTGGGGGAGGGAGCGAGGCAGTGAGCTGCAGGACTGTGCCGACCCCTTCTCTTCATGAGGTCAGTGTCATGGGGAGGAGTGTGCTTCTGTGTGTCATTGAGTATGTGAGTGAGAGTGTCAGTGTGAATGAGTGTGTCAGAGAGTGAAGATGTCAGTATGTGAGTGTCAGTGAGTGAGTGAGTGAGTGAGTGAGTGAGTGAGTGAGTGCCTTCATACATGTGAGCACTTGCAAATTAGTAATTAAAAAAAAAAATTGTAGTTTGTAGTACACAACATTAAACAATTGAAAGGGTAATATTTGCTGTTTGATGCAATTATTTGTTTGATAGAAAAAACAATAATTTATTCAAAATTTTGCTTGCTTTTTCACCTAATTACATATATTCTTATAGAATTGCAATCAAACCTAACCTATAAGAAACAACCAATATCCAGCAACATATGTAGCAAGAAGTCACATTTTCTTCCCAAATGTAAAAAAGTACCTCTACAAATATAATTATGTCACAATCAGGACTGAAAACCTTGGAGACAACAGAGCTTAGGAAAAGTTCCTCAAAATACCAATTGGTTTCACCAGTTTCATTGTCAATTCTGCGATGTTATTTTGAAGACGATCAACATGACATGATAGTTTTCTACATTTTAAAAAGCACCTCACTGTAACAGCATTTGTTTATACAACAATCTGTGAATGTGTTGGCCCCCACATCAGCTATGCGGTTGACCTTCTTTAGCAGCCAGCATACATAGATATCCATAAATAACCATGCTCTTAACATTGCAGAATGGCTGAATACACTGGATGAGTACTCCGTCTCTGAGAGTTGGGTTAAACAATATGATGGCACCTTGCAGACCACTGCTTGGGGGATAGGATCAGCTGTCTTTTACTTTAGTCTCTGGTCCTTCTTGGTCACAAGAGAGGAAGTTCAATGAATTGATCATCATGTAGCGTGAAAACAACACATACATGTGGCGGAACCAGAGAAGTTGGCTTTGGTGACATGCCATGGCCTCCTGAATAGAAAGAAGACACAGACACGTTAAAATGATTATTTATCTAGCTATTTTTACGCAAACAATATGCATATGTTGAGGTAGCACTAGAATGGAAATCCTAGCAGCACGTATATCTGCACTAGATACAATTGGTGCACTGCTCGAGAGAGGGCAGGGCTCAAAAAGGGGTGTGCCAGAACCTGTTTCAGAAGAGGAAGGGGATGTGACTTTGTAAATGGTTGCTATAGAAACAAAAATTGCTTGTTACATTATAATACATTAAAAATTTCATTGAGTTTTTTTAAAAAAAAAAAAAAAATGCTACAAGTATTTTCTCATAGTGCAGAACTGATATATTAAAAAAAACACACATGTAGGATATTGCTAGGACTGCAGCTTTAAGGATTTAAAGTTGTCTTTCAAATCTGTTGGACAGTTTAGCAAAATTAAGGAATGCTTGATGAGTGTTACGTCACATGCACATGATGCGATAATACTGTACTTCAAGCAGGCTAAAATCTCCATATGTTTGCTGTATTTTAATGTTCATACACTTATGCCAGTGAACACCATACAGTGCATAGGTGAACTCGGGCAACTGAGGCAAACAGAATACTTTGCAGCTGGTGCTGGTCTTGAATCGATTACCGTGGCTTGTTTGTACTGTGCTCTTGACAGTATGAAGAGGACGTCATGAGGGCAGAACCAGCTGATTGGCAAATCCAGAACCGATAGATACTTCCTGAAAATGTTCACCGACTCCAGCACTAGAACAGAACATCCTGGGGAGGAAAAACATGTGATGTCCAGGAGCCCAAAATATATCCAATTTCTTCCTTACCAGCAGGAAGATGCACAAGAGCAGTTTCCATATCGCTCAATGCTGCATAACTGTTACTTTTAGGATCTTCGATCAGCCAAATAATATTTCAAAGCCTCAAACAAACGTACTTTGGTCAAAAGAATAATGTTTAATCATCCATTTCAATTTTCGATGTAGACTAAAAGTTACAACATAAAACCTGCCAGTAAATGTATATTTTGTTAAAAAAAAAAAGAAGTTGTCTTATCTTATACTATATTAGTGAAAGCACTGTATGTTTGCCTGCCTGCCTGCCTGCATGCATGCCTGCCTGCTGGATGTCCGGTGTCCCTAGCGGCAATCTCATTGGTCCCTTGGCCCGCCCGCCCCCGCACACCTCTCATTGGCCTCACACACTCACACCACCCCCTTGGCCCGCCCCCCACACCTCTCATTGGCCTGAGGCGGAGTGACGGGCCAAAGGTCCAAAAAAATAAATAAAACACACACACACACACACACACACACACACACACCTCTCTCCCCTCTCCAAATCACCTTTTCCCCCTCCCCAGCGGCATCACCTCTTCCCCCTCCCCAGCGGCATCACCTCTTCCCCCTCCCCAGCGGCATCACCTCTTCCCCCTCCCCAGCGGCATCACCTCTTCCCCCTCCCCAGCGGCATCACCTCTTCCCCCTCCCCAGCGGCATCACCTCTTCCCCCTCCCCAGCGGCATCACCTCTTCCCCCTCCCCAGCGGCATCACCTCTTCCCCCTCCCCAGCGGCATCACCTCTTCCCCCTCCCCAGCGGCATCACCTCTTCCCCCTCCCCAGCGGCATCACCTCTTCCCCCTCCCCAGCGGCATCACCTCTCCCCCTCCCCAGCGGCATCACCTCTCCCCCCTCACCGCTCCAAATCACCTCTCCCCGCTCCAAATCACCTCTCCCCGCTCCAAATCACCTCTCCCCCCTCCCCGCTCCAAATCACCTCGCTTCCCGCAGCTGCCACGCGGCGCGTAAGATGGCGGACCCCCTTCCTCCCTCGCGGCGCCGAGTCAGACGGTGGCGGCGCCCGGAAGTACAGGTAGGTGTCGCTCCCCACCTCCGGCGCCAAACGGAACTGAGAAAGGGCGCATCAACTGAGGTGTGTGTGTGTGTGTGTGTGTGTGTGTGTGTGTGTCACTGTCCACTGCCCCCCCCTCCTATCCACTGCCCCCCCCTCCTGTCAACTGCCCCCCCCTCCTGTCCACTGCCCCCCCCTCCTGTCCACTGCGTCCCCCCTCCTGTCCACTGCCCCCCCCTCCTGTCCACTGCGTCCCCCCTCCTGTCCACTGCGTCCCCCCTCCTGTCCCCCCTCCTGTCCACTGCGTCCCCCCTCCTGTCCCCCCTCCTGTCCACTGCCCCCCCCCCTCCTGTCCACTGCCCCCCCCTCCTGTCCACTGCCCCCCCCTCCTGTCCACTGCCCCCCCCTCCTGTCCACTGCCCCCCCCCTCCTGTCCACTGCCCCCTCCCTCCTGTCCACTGCCCCCCCCCTCCTGTCCACTGCCCCCCCCTCCTGTCCACTGCCCCCCCCTCCTGTCCACTGCCCCCCCCTCCTGTCCACTGCCCCCCCCCTCCTGTCCACTGCCCCCCCCCCCCTCCTCTCCACTGCCCCCCCCCCCTCCTGTCCACTGCCCCCCCCCTCCTGTCCACTGCCCCCCCCCTCCTGTCCACTGCCCCCCCCTCCTGTCCACTGCCCCCTCCCTCCTGTCCACTGCCCCCCCCTCCTGTCCACTGCCCCCCCCCCTCCTGTCCACTGCCCCCCCCCTCCTGTCCACTGCCCCCCCCCCCTCCTGTCCACTGCCCCCCCCCCTCCTGTCCACTGCCCCCCCCCTCCTGTCCACTGCAGGAAATGCAGGGGGAGGAATCCATGCCTTTGAGGCGCCCCCCCCCCTCCCTTTGACGCCCCCCCCCCCTCCCTTTGACGCCCCCCCCCCCTCCCTTTGACGCCCCCCCCTCCCTTTGACGCCCCCCCCTCTCCCTTTGACGCCCCCCCCTCCCTTTGACGCCCCCCCCCTCCCTTTGACGCCCCCCCCCTCCCTTTGACGCCCCCCCCTCCCTTTGACGCCCCCCCCCTCCCTTTGACGCCCCCCCCTCCCTTTGACGCCCCCCCCTCCCTTTGACGCCCCCCCCTCCCTTTGACGCCCCCCCCTCCCTTTGACGCCCCCCCCTCCCTTTGACGCCCCCCCCCCTCCCTTTGACGCCCCCCCCTCCCTTTGACGCCCCCCCCCTCCCTTTGACACCCCCCCCCTCCCTTTGACGCCCCCCCCCTCCCTTTGACGCCCCCCCCCTCCCTTTGACACCCCCCCCTGCCTTTGACGCCCCCCCCTGCATTTGACGCCCCACGCGCACACACTGACTGACTGCCGCACGCACGCACACACTGACTGACGCGCACACAAAGCCTGACTGACGCACGCACACACTGACTGAGGCACACACTGACTGTGTGTGCGTCAGTCAGTCTGTGTGTGTTTGTGTTTCTGCCTCAGACTCACTGACGCGCGAGCAAACACACAGTGACTGACGCACACACGCTACATGAAGCTGTAAAGGAGGGAGGGAGGGGGGGGACTGGATTGATGTGAATGGGGGACAAACAGAGAGAGGGGGGAGGAGAGAGAGGAACGGGAACATTACATCCCGGGCAACGCCGGGTCTCTCAGCTAGTTCATAATATTCGAGTAAATTGCATGTGTGTTTTTGTTTAATTGTTAAGCTTGTGGAGTTTGGCCTCTTTTCACAAAGTTGCCATATTCTTCTACTTTTCTTGGGCTGAAAAATCTCTTTTAATTTTAACATTATGGGCTCTATGTATCACTGGCAAAATTTAGGCGCAAATGGGGTTGCCAGTTGGCTTCTCCAAAAATACTGGACACAATTGTGAAAGGTGCGACGTGCTCGAGACATACACACACACACACACACACACACACACACCTCTCCGCTCCATGCTGTTTCGTCTCCTCTCCTCGTCTCCACCCCCAGGCTCCTGACATCTCCTCCTGATAGGCTGCATTACCCAGCAGCAGCCAATCAGGATGGAGCAAGCTGCCCAGCCCCCTAGCAGCAGCCCTGCTCTCTCCCTAGCAGTATACACACACATGTCCAGTAGTACCTCTAATTTTTTACTGGATAGAGTGTCCAAATACAGAATCATCCGGTTCAATACTTGACACCTGGCAATCCTAGGCGCAAAGTTGATATTTTGTCGCAACTCACTCTGAAATATACCTGTGCCAGGCTGCTCCATTTTGAGGTATGTCTGGTCTGCCTGCGACGGGATGAGTGGTTTATGGCACAAGTGGGAGGAATTAGGGCGGAGTTACATTTTGCATATTGCCGCAGGCCTACGTATTAAGAAATGTATGACTTACGTTACTTTTCTGATAGTTTTCTGCGTTATTTTTCTCAGTCACCCTAAAGGTAGCATAAGTCATTTTTTTTAGCGCAGAATACTATGGCAGCGTGCGCTACAGTCGACAAGACTAGAAATACTTGTAGTAAATATTTTTTCAGCACAGAGAACTTTATTGATACTTAGACCCCCAAGTCACAGGCTCTCCCATAGTGATTGAAGCATGTAGAGAGAGCCCCGATGTGCATGCCTCAATGGCAGAGCGGTCAGGTTAGTGTTTGTCAATGAATAAATATCAAGAGTCTGGCAGTGACCTGTCCCTGTGCATATCAGATTGCGGCAGCTGAACGAGGCATACAAGGATGAGCCCATTTGTCAGCAACTCAGTGACGTCAATGCAGATATGAAAAGATAACACGCTGACTAAAAAGATAGCAGGCAAGAGAGATACAGGAAATGCGGCCTGAATTTATCCTAAAGATGGAGCTCTATCCAAGGGAAATTTCTCAACGTGCCAAAAACATACCCCGGCAGGGCTTGAGTATACATTACTCACCTGGAATTCTGTTTTGCTATTATGTTTACAATCATGCAATATGCAATATAGAGCAGGGGTGCGCAATCTTTTCCCTCTGCCCCCCGCCTGCTATCCTCCCCTGTTTGACCCCCACCCGCCCCGCTTGGCTCCGGTGTAAAATGACGCGGTGGGTTCATGTGGCGTCATTGGACGCCGGGTTACCATGATGATGCGTCGCTGGAAGCCAAGGTAAGTTAGTTACAGAGGTCTTGCGCGGTCCCCCGGCATTTAATTTAAATGCCTTGGGTGAGAGAGCGGGACCTCTCACACTGCCGTGCCCCACCCCCCCAGGAGTTTGCGCACCCCTGATATAGAGCAACACAGAGTACAACTAGTGTGTTTTTACATCAAGAGATTGTTCTTGACCAAATACTTGTAATGTTTTGTGAGGCACTAGCACCAACTTTTGTTTTGACCAAGAAAAATATGCTGTTGGGTGGTTTCTTGTGAGCGGTGCGATTTCGAGTTCTCCTGATGTTGGTGACGTGCGGTGCTGGGTAACATATGCCAGAGTGCATGAAATGCCTTACTGAATGTCACGCTCTCCTCACAAGCACAGGAAAAGGAAAAGAACCCGTTAGCGAGGTGGGGAGGCCGCAGGGGATACGAAGGGAGTAAGTTGCCGCACAGCTGGGGATCGGCGCACTTAGTCACGTGACCGCGCCGCGCGCATGAGAATGCGCGACGCGTCCGGAGGTGCGGAGCCAAGCTCAGAGACACGACTAATCCAGCTGCATGTGCGCGCATGCTCTGACAGCAGAGCAGGAGTGTGCGCGCTCTCAGGCACCAACGCGGGGGTTGCGGGAAGCCAACGCTTCAGCACAGGAGTCTGGAAACGGAAACCAGGAACATGGAACATGGGCATGGAGTCCAGAGCACAAGGTAACATCCAGAGAAGGATTGCTTCTTGGAGAACGTCCAGACTTCTTAAAGGCATAGTGACAGAAACAGCAAGGTGCAGCGAAACTAAACATAACATAAGGGTTCTTAGTCTAATCCATTGGCCAAGGAATTATAAGCCTGCTACCACGTCAAGGTGAACCCTACTAAGCAGGTACGTACACTACCCGACGATAAACTAACCTTAGTAGTATAAGAGTGACTGTCCCAGTCTTCCGGAATCCACAGGAGATAAGTAAAGGTCCCAAGGAGGTCCAGGCAGGGACAGTATGCGATGAGTACTAGCAGGCACCAGGGCAAGCAGCAAAAGACTAATAGCAGAGAGAAAGTCAAAGAGAGGCTTACTTTCTGTCAGGAGGAAGAGGGCAGGGTTTGCCAGAAAGCAAGATGGCTTTGCTTGCTTCAGAATCCTTAAAGACACAGGATCTTGACTCGCAGCTAGAGGGCGGCAATCAGAAGTAAACAGGTAAGGAAGGAACACGCCGCAGGGGGCGTGTTCCGCGCATCGTTACAGTACCCCCCTCTTAAGGATCGAACTCCGAGCGATCCAAGAGACTAAGGGGCAGCGATGCATAGGAAGGAAGACTCGCAGCTAGATGCAGCGCCCGCCACACAGAGAATATTGACTCGCATCTAGAGGGCGGCGATCAGAAGTAAACAGGTAAGGAAGAAACACGCCGCAGGGGGCGTGTTCCGCGCATCGTTACACTGAATTTGATCTGATGTACGCAGATATTTTACTTTTTGCATTTTAATATATCTTTGGTAGAAAATAGGGGTAACTACCCCCCGGTGATGCTCTCACCAAACAAGGAAGTCCATAAATAAAGAAAAACATATGTCCATAAATCGGTGTGCAATGCAGATAAATAATGCGTGGATTGTGGAGTCCAGTGGGTGAGCCGATGGTGTGTGTGTGCCTGAATACCCCCACCTCACCTGTATGCTGTCATAGGAGAAGTCTCGCCACGCCGATGGATAACACTTGTCCCCACCGAATGCTGTTGAATGGGGTAAGTAAACCTCCTCAGCCGAGAATGTGGTAACCCGGTGAATGGGGACTGGCTGCTGGAAATGGAGATCCGTATACAGGGTCTCCCGCCGTCTCCCCCGGGTACCGGATCGATGTTCTCCGAGTTGCCGGGTCGTGGCTGTCGGTGGGGTTAGTGATGGCTGCTGGCAGTGAAGACCGGACAGGACACTCCACTCCCACGTAGGATGTCCGTCCGCGGTGTTGATTCCCGGAACAGGTGAGGGGAATGGTGATCGGCTACACACTGGCAAGAACCCCGGATCTCCGCAGCTAGGAGAGGAAATCCTCTTGATGTGAACAGCTGCTCCGTGATGCAGATACCGGCGTGCTACAATACTTGGGTGAAAAATCAGGAACAGGGAGGAAAAAAGTAGAGCACTGCTAATAAAAATGAAAAAAGGGCCAGTAGCAAAATAATTATTTATTTATTAGGCATATAAGCCAAAAAGGTGACAGACACACTGACGTTTAAAACTCTGACGCGTTTCCCGCCGTGGAGGCGCTTTATCATTTATTTGATAAAGCGCCTCCACGGCGGGAAACGCGTCAGAGTTTTAAACGTCAGTGTGTCTGTCACCTTTTTGGCTTATATGCCTAATAAATAAATAATTATTTTGCTACTGGCCCTTTTTTCATTTTTATTAGCAGTGCTCTACTTTTTTCCTCCCTGTTCTTAATATATCTTTGAACTTACTTCACTATGTGTTTGCGCTGTTGTTCTTTTGTTTTAATGCTGTTGGGTGGAGTTTGGATGTTGTTGGCGGTGCACACAAGCATAAAAAAGTGTAGGCATGAGCCACCTGTGTGCACCATATATGCGTCTTCATTGTCTCAACTTTTTATTGGCATCAAGACAAATGTAATTAGATGCAAACAATTCTTAATACGTGTGGGAACATGCCACACACTACACAGAGAGTAAGAGAATGTGTGCAACTGGAAGAACATCACTAATGACTTGCCAATCTATACCGGTAAGGATCTTGCACTCTTTCATTCTTTATACGTAGCCCTCCCCCGACCCCCCATAAATGGCAGGCGTTGGGCTGGGACTTGGTGCACTAGAAAGCCAGCGCACTGCTCCATCCAAAAGAGAGCCTTACCCTACTGTAGCAACATGATCAGAATGGGTGTTTTGCACAGTTAATGATCCAGTAACTTTTATAGAAGTTATACATTAACTCAATGGTTCTCAACTTCCGTCCACAAGACCCCTCCCCCCCAAACACTGTCTCAATAAGTCCCTGCTTCAGCACAGGTGGCTCAATAAGTCCCTGCTTCAGCACAGGGGGCTCAATCAGAGGCTTGGTCTTCAACTCTAATTTTTTACTGGATAGAGTGTCCAAATACAGAACAGTCCTGGCAACCCTAGAAGCAAAGTCGATATTTTGTCGCAACTCACTCTGAAATATACCTGTCCACCTGTGCTGAAGCTGGGACATCCCGAAAACCTGTCCTGATGGGGGGGCTTGAGGACTGGAGTTGAGTTACCCCTGCTTTAACTGTTAGTTATCGCCAACTTCTGACCATACATATTAGGGACCAATGTCAGAGGGCAGGCAGCAAATGCAGATATTATACATGAAAAGCATTGAATTGACACAAAAATAAGTATTTTAATTTTGCGCCACAGTAAACATTTTTCCCCCATGTGCACCAGTTTGTGATTTGGGGATTGTTAGTATAAGGAGATAGGGAGAATAGCAAAGGGTGGAGTTACATGGTACACCTATTATAATGGGATGTGACAAACTTTACATCTTGATGCATCACGTTTTCTAACTTTTTCTACCTAACGTTTGGGTTGCGTGAACTTCTCTGGTTAACCTAACTAACTAAGCCTTTTACATTGAAGCAAAAAAAAGTGCAGTGAATCAAAACAAAGTTGTCCTTGCATTGATGCATTAACCCCATAGTTTTACATTTACTTGACTGGGGTTTAAATATTTCCCGCATACTGAATAGGGGAATCAAAGTGAATATGTTATGTTTGTTGTATATGACTCTAGTGTACTGTAACTACTGCATATTTAGAATTCATTGTATAAAACTATACCTTCAGGTAACCTTCTCGCACAGTGTAAAGACCTGTAAAGAAGAACAAAATCATAAATTAGAAGCAATAGAAATGACAGAAGAGAAGAAATCTGCGTCATTGTCCTTATACACCAGACTCTAAGTGTGGAAGCCTCTCTGAAAAACGAAACATAATGGTCCATATTTACTAAGAAGTGCTACCCCATAAGACACCTTACAGCATGTCTTTATAAATATGGCCAGGGAGGTGTCTTCCAGCATGGAAGGTGCACTTCTGAGTACATATGACCCAATATACTTTCCATGGGTTATATTTTAGATTTCTAACTCCATGTTTTCTCTTGCTTCATCCATACGTCCACATTATAGCATGACTTGTATACATGCAGGATGCTTCTGTAAATAATTATTTGAGTGGTCCATAATGTTATGGCAATGCTATAATAAGTGGCAGATATATATATAGCACGGTGCGTTTGTGCTTTTCATCTTCCTGTGAGCTTACATAATAAATACCCTTCGTTTTTTATTCTGGAGTTGCCCTATATTATTCCTTTACAAGGATCTTCGTTGGTGGCTGTGCTACTTTGCTTCATCTACTATAATAAGTGGCACCCTGATGGCGCTATGACGTTGGATATCTTGCTCTTTTCGGGGTCAGAGAGCTGAGATCACGATCGGAATGGAAGAGGAGGACCTCCTCTTCCGTTCCTGACATCAGGGGCAGACCATGTTCTTGTGATCGCTACACTAGCCGGGTGCCGCAAACCCTCCGACACTCAAAGGCAGAAATCCTTCCTACTCTTTTTTTTAGAACAGCAATCCCCCTTACGTTTATAAATAAATAAATAATAATTTACAGAATTTATACCGGAGGCTCCATCAGAACTGAACCAAACTATTTTTTTTTTAGCTATGGGGACCCCTCAGTTCCCCAGATAATTAGCCTTCTACTTTCTGATGTTTCCTGTTCGATTTGAGAAATCAAAATGGTCACCAAATCGGCTTTAGTCTGGCGGACCAATAGAAATACGCAATATGATGGGGAGCATGACGTTGGGACTTCCTATTGCACGACCCAGACTTGTGAGAGGCACCTCGGCTCTAATGTGCTGACAATGCCCAAATATAAAACCTTAATGGACTGCTGTCCCATCCGTCTTTTTCAAGATCCTAAGCTTTCAGATCCCTTACGTTGCCTGGTCCAGCCTCTATCACAACCCTACTCCCGACCTAAGCAAGCTTAAGTACAAACGTATCCCCTGGATATATGGGTAGCTTCTAAATACCAAGACCTTGGAGGGACCCAAAACCACCCACTTTAATCTAAGTTATAAGTAACACCTAGGAAATAGAGAAATTCAACGGCCTTATAAAAATTACCCAGCGGCAGTTCTATAACATCTAGACTATTACGTTAAGTTCAGTTTAAACCACTGCTAAGCAGCTCTAGAAGGAAAAGCAATGTATTTCAAAACACTGCTGGAGACATGCAGTGGCTGTGCTCCCATCAGATAACTCAGTCTTCCGATGCTAGCAGCCTGACCTGTGATAGTGAAGTGACGTCATGGAAAGAGGTGTGTACTGTATAGTGATCAGGCCAGAGGGATGGGAGATGGGAGATTGGCCAAAGCTAAAGACTTGCACTGACATCAGCAGAATCAGTTGTTTTTATATAACTAAAGTGCACTATGGAACTTGAGTTACCGTCAAATAACCTCCAAGTAAAAGTTATCTGATAGAAACCAAACCCTTGTAACTTATTTATAAAATGTTTTGCCAGGAAGTATGAGAGTTACCGCTCGTTTTCAAGTCCTGAGCATAGAGTTATGATGACAAGTACATAGTTATATTAAGTGAGCAGGGTTATACATTATACACAAGACATTGCATGCACAGTTAAAGATAGTATATATTATGGGCGTATGAAACAGTTACAGACCAGATTAAAATAAGTAACAGTGTTGAGTTCCGATAAATGTCACATCTCAATCACTCATAAATACCTAGGGTTGTAATCGGGACTTTTACCAGAAAATATATTAATGCCGGAGGAGAGCAAGACCGCGTCACATTTACCTTGGTATAATGACGGTTCACAACTTAATTGCCAGAGGAAACTATAACACCTACAACTGCAAAATTCTCCTTCCTTCCCTGCACCCTTCTCGCCGGTCTCCTAATGAGTCTGTATCACCAATTTCTGCCATTCTTGTTGCCTTCAATAGTGCAACCTTACAATGATCAGTTAGTTGGCACTATACTTTTTTGAAAAGTCTAATATCTTCAATGTTAGGCTGTAGTTTGCTTCCTTCATTCGTATGTTGAATACTAGAGAAAACAAAAAAAAAACTATTTGATAAGAGTAGAGTAGGGGTGCGCAAACTATTGGTGCTGCACCCCCACCCCTCCGCCTGCTCCCCCTGATGCTCGTGCCCCCCCACCTTTTTTCCGGGTTCACGTCATTCGACGCTGCGTTGCCATGGCGACGCGTCACCACGCTTCTGAATCCCGGTAAGTTGAGAGTTGCAGAGGCCTCACGCAATCCCCCGGCATTAAATGAAATGCCCTGGGGAAGAGCGCAGGGCCTCTGCAACCGCCCGTGCCCCTCCCTCCCCCCCAGGAAAATCTTGCACCCCCCAGTGTGCGCACCGCTGGAGTAGAGATACTGAATTGTTTCATAACATTAATCATAAGGAAGTGGTCATTTTAACATATTTTCGGCCAGAGGGGCCTCTTACAGAGAAGGGGATGATAATAACCCAATGAAGCATGACTGTTACGAGCCTTATTGTTACCTCAACGATGGAAGCCAAAATTCCATTACTTTGGAATGCTTCACCAGTAGCAGAGGATGACATAATTCTGTTCATGGTTGAGTTAGAGGGGTAATCCCTCTTAGGACCAGGACCGGTTTGATGGCGGTGCCACTGGTGCAACTACACCGAGCACCGCGCTTACAGAGGGCCCCGCGCTGTTCCCCACAACAATTAAACTGATTTGTGGGAGCAGAGCGGCAGCAACAGAGGCGGGAGATGACGGCGGTCTACCAGAGCGGCAGAGGACGGTCGGGATGAGCGCGCCGCAGTGGTCTGACCCGAAATTCTTCACTGACCTCCGGTGTCAGCCGATGCCACAGCGCGCTCCTCCCGGCCATCCTCTTCTACCGCCATCCAACTTTTCTGCCACCCTGCTCCGCTCTGGCAGGCCGCCGTCATCTTCTCCTACTGCCCGCCTCTGCCACCAACCTGCTTCACTCCCGAGGTTCTCCACCGAAGGCAGGTATTAAGGGGATGGGAGCAGGAGAGGGTGGGGAACGGGGATGATGAAGAGAGGGGATGAGGAGGAAAAGAGGGGATGAGGAGGAAAAGAGGGGATGAGGAGGAAACGAGGGGAGGGGATGAGAGATGATGAGGAGGGATGATGGGATGAGAGATGATGAGGAGGGATGATGGGATGAGAGATGAGGAGGGAGGGGGGATGATAGATAATGAGGAGGGAGGGGGGATGATAGATGATGAGGAGGGAGGGGGGATGAGATGATGAGTGAGGTGGGTGAGAGAGATGAGGTGGAAGAGAGAGAAGGGTGAGTGAGGGAGGAGGGTGGAGAGAGGGAGGAAGGTGAGAGAGAGGAGGAGGGGGGTGAGAGAAAAAAAAATTGCAGTAAGTATTATCTTATACTTCCACACTAATTTGTTTATAAAAAACATATAACATTTGTCATGTTTGGCTGTTTTAAAAATGTTGAAATATCCAAGTATGTTTACGTATTTGTATTCACATTTATATTGTATACAGATTTAATAATGGTTTTATTTTCCATGTAATTTGGATTACATCAGGCAGAGGGGGGGAGGGAGGGGGGCACCTAATATCACAGATGAAAAGGTAGGCTCGACTTAAAAAGTTTGCTCAACCCTGGCTTAAGCTAATAATACAGAAGCTGCCTGCACATGCGCACGCTACTGTGTTAATAGCTTCTCACAAAAAGATTGTTGGAGGATATCGGAGTTTAATAAATATGCCTGATAGACAGAGACTGAATGCGAAATGAACCCTGTATTTCTGAATGTACTTTTAATTAGCCACCTTTGGCATTACATGGAGGTCCTTCTTCCATCCAGGTAAGCTAAGAAAATATAAAAAAAAAAAAAAAATTTTAAATCAGGGAAGACCAGGGCCTTTAAAAGCGTGTTGAAATCCTGGTATCCAAGGCCATAGAAAGCAGCTGGAAGAGTATCAGTGACACCGGTTAATTAATAGCCCTTTACATAACGGTCCCCATAGAAACCTGACTCGCCGCATTAAAAGTAGCACACGCTTGGAAGCAGGAGTTTGCTTCTTTTTTTCTTCTTCTTGTGCCTGGAAAGGAATACGTGGGCGAGTGCAGAGCGGAGAGCATTTTATACACACAATTGAAAGCCGAGCATTTCACTTCAATGCCATTACTTAAGATCGGGCGCTTGGGGCCGCAAAAACACTTTCATTTGAAAGCACCCTAAACACGCCGGAACATTGAAGTGTTACATTTGATATAAAACCACTCCCCCTGAAATGGTTTACTTAGCTGTCCATCTGCTAAATGTAGATCAGAGATGGGAAACGTGCACGCAGCACCATTCATGGTCAACCTGTGTCTCCCTTGCAGATTGTGCAGAATTTTGTATATTATTAGGACGTTCTGTCATGATACAAAGAAGTCCAGAGCAACATCCAATGTGACAAAATACACAGTGAAATACCTATATATCTCTTGAAAAAGGGTCATTTAGTTAACCCTTTGGCCAAAGCGTATAAGCCTGCGAGCCACTTTCAAGGCATGGCCATAATATCGCAGGTCCTAACACTAACTGATTGAAATCCTTATTTACCCCTATAATTAGAGAAAGGATGGTCCTGGCATTGAATCTGTTGCAACCAGCTGCAGGAAAATAAAACCTGTGTACTTGGACAGTGGGGAGGGGCGAGCTTAAACCCTGGGTGGGAGGAGCGTTCTGCTTGGGGAGACAAGGGAGAGATGCTTTCCTGCTGAGAGCAGGGTCACATGACCCTGCCTCTGACAAATGGGAAGAGAGAGGGGGCGTGTTCTACTCTCCTGTCACACACACACTGACACACGGACAGAGGGGGGGCAAACAGACAAAGGGGGGGCAAACTGAGTGCTGCTGTGTGGTGGGGGGGCAAACGGAGTGGTGTGGTGGGAGAGAAGGGAGAGAAATAGAGGGGGGAGAGAGAGGGGGGAGAAAGAAGAGAGAGAGGGGGGAGAAGGAGAGAGAGAGGAGGGAGAAGGGAGAAGGGAGAGAGTGAGGGGAGGAAAGGTAGGGAGAGAGAGAGGGGGGGAGAGAAGGGAGAGAGAGAGGGAGGAAAGGGAGGGAGAGAGAGAGGGGGGGAGAGAAGGGAGAGAGAGAGGGGGGAGAAGGGAGAGAGAGAGGGGGGAGAAGGGAGAGAGAGAGGGGGGGGAGAAGGAAGAGAGTGAGAGGCGGGGGGGGAAAGGAAGGAAGGAAGGGAGAGAGAGAGAGAGACAGGAGGAGGGAGAGGGGGGGAGAAGGGAGAGAGAGAGAGAGAGAGAGAGAGGGGAAGGGTGATAGAGAGGGGAGAGAAAGCAAGGGGGGGGGAGAGAACGCAAGGGGGAGAGAAGGGGGATGGCCGAGAGAGAGAGGGGGGCCGGGAGAGATAGCGCGGGGGGGGGGGGGGGGCAGGGGAGAGAGAGCGCAGGGAGGACAGGGGAGAGCGCAGGGGGGCGGGAGAGAGAGAAATAGGGGAGAGAGAGCAATGGGGGGGAGAGAGAGAGCAATGGGGGGGAGAGAGAGCAAGGGGAGGAGAGAGAGCAATGGGGGGGAGAGAGAGCAATGGGGGGGGAGAGAGAGAGGCAATGGGGGGGAGAGAGAGCAATAGGGGGAAGGGAAATATATATATATATATATATATATATATTTCCCTTCCCCTATTGCTCTCTCTCCCCCCATTGCCTCTCTCTCTCCCCCCCCATTGCTCTCTCTCCCCCCCCCATTGCTCTCTCTCCCCCCCCCATTGCTCTCTCTCCCCCCCATTGCTCTCTCTCCTCCCCTTGCTCTCTCTCCCCCCCATTGCTCTCTCTCTCTCTATATATATGAGAGAGAGAGAGAGATACACAGAAACACAGACAGCCACTATACAACCAATGACACACACCCTCCCGTAATAGCCACGCCCCCCCACTCCTGCTCTAAAAATGTTGCAGGACAGCGATCGCTCATGTTTGAGAGCTGGTGACATCACCGCTCTCCAAGCATGAGCGAGCACAGCAGCAGGGCCGCAGCCTTAGGCCTGGGACATGGTCAGCTGCTGCTCGGCACTGAGCCCCTGCAGCCGCAATGAGAGCGGCTTTAGCAGGGGCTCGCGCACGCGTCAGCACGCTTGGGGAAGCGTGACTGACGGCGTTTTGAATTTCCCCGTTTGGCGGAGCGCAGGGCTGGTCACGTGAGCGGTCCGCCCAATGAGGGCGAACCAGCTCCGTGACGTTACTGGCCCGCCCCCCGGCCCACCCCTGATGGCGCGCTGTGTAAGGCCAAGGAAAGCACCGCTTTCCCTGAGCCTCAGCGCGCCTCAGCACTGGTTAAAGGCACTATGTCCCAGGCCTTAGGCCTCGGCCAGGCTCCCCGCTGGCGTGCTGAGGCGCGCTGAGGCTTAGGGAAAGCGGGTGCTTTCCCTGGCCTTGCGGGTGCTTTCCCTGTGCGCCGTCAGGGGGCGGGCCGGGGGCGTCACGGAGCTGGTTCGCCCTTATTGGGCGAACCGCTCACGTGACCGGCCCTGCGCGCAGACAAGCGGGGAAATTTGAAAAATCCCTAAGACCTGCGCTTCCGCACGCTTGCGGAAGCGTATGCGAGCCCCTACTAAAGCTGCTCTAATTGCGGCTGTAGGGGCTCAGTGCTGAGCGGGAGCGCGCCTCCCCCAGCAAGCAGTAAGCATGGCCGAGGCCTTAGACAGGTCTGCAACCCCGCCTTTCACCATTATCATCCTTTGCATCTCATTCCAGGCCATGTTTAAAAGCTGTGTTTAAAGCAGCATGAATTGGCTTAAGGGTTGTTCATGTAATATGAGCTTGAGACAAAAGGTGGCAATGTGTGCTCATTTGCATGTCATTTCCAAGAATCCCTTGCTGCAGTGGAAGTGCTGTGTGCTGGGTGATAGTGGTGAAAGGCGGGGGTTGCAGACCTGTCTAAGACATGCAACAAATGAGCATACAGTAATATTTCCATTTGATATATATATATATATATATATATATATATATATATATATATATATATATATATATATATATATATATAATGTAGATTCCTTACCAGGCAGACCAGGAGTCCAAGACCACGCAGCAAGAACCGAGACAGCACTCAGATTGATATCAAATATAAATGTATTGAAAAAAAAGGCACATACAACCGACGTTTCGGTCCTGAAACAGGACCCTTTTCAAGCACTCCCTTGAGAAAGGTCCTGTTTCAGGACCGAAACGTCGGTTGTATGTGCCTTTTTTTTCAATACATTTATATTTGATATCAATCTGAGTGCTGTCTCGGTTCTTGCTGCGTGGTCTTGGACTCCTGGTCTGCCTGGTAAGGAATCTACATTTTATTCAATATTATATGGGACAAGCACCGGCTTTCTACCTTTATTGCGAGTGACATCTGCCTTTGTGTATATATATATATATATATATATATATATATATATATATATATATATATATACATACTGTGTAAGACAAGAAAGAGCAGAAACCACATCCACTGGACTAACAAGTAAAGGTAACCTATAAAGACTAATATCTCTTATCAACGGTGCTACTGGGCAAATGGTAATATACAAAGACAAACTGTCTTTGTGTGTGTGTGTGTATATATATATATATATATATATATATATATATATATATATATATATACACACACACACACACACATACACACACACACACACGAATTGTGGATACACACATAAATATTGATTGAGGTCCAACAGCAGGTGGTGGCTTCTGCTGAGGTAGAAATGTGAGTATACAGACACGCTCTCCTCACATTCCCCTTATTCACTGGCATTGCTGGTGACCATATATATTTTACAAGTGGCAGGAAATCAGATCCCTTTATCTACTGAAGCACAGGTCGCTCGGCGGTTAAGCACATACTGCACGGTCCTCTCTCAGGTAAGTGAATGAATAACTAAATAGACAGTGACCAAGGGGGTGAAAGATTCTGTATGACCCTTACTGGCACAGTGGAGTGCAAAACATGCTTAAAATGTGTTCGGACAATGAATTATTATTATTATTAATCATAGTTTATGAATTTGAAGATAAGTGGCGGATTATCTATACATGGACCACAAGGTAGCAGGGTTGAATTAGCCCCGTCCTTTGCCAGTGTCATATCAGGCCTGCAATAAAATAGACAATTATTATCTTAGGTTTACCTTCATTTATTTTATCCCAATAAAAAAAAAGTTATTTACCAATTATTGTCTCTGACTCAATATGGTCATTGTATTTTAATTTTAATTTGAAAATAAATCAAAGTGACAATATGTGTAAGACCAAAATAATGTCAGCCAATAATAAAGGTGAGAAGCCTAAAATGAAACCGTTTAGAAGAAGGAAGTAGTAGTAGATAGGTAATAGGAGATTGGAAAACAGTTACGCAGAATTATAGACATTAAAAATGTCACGTAATCTTCATGGGTTGTATAATTAACGCGTAACAAAGATTGTCCCGAGTAATCACAAATAATAGTATTTCATGTAAATAAAAAAGACAATGTGTACACTTGTACACACTTAAGTGTGTGTATTGGTGCGCTAGGTTTAAGTCTTCTGATAAGTCGGGGGCTAATCTTCTGTACATATATGGTGAAAATAAACCTATGTTTACAGAGTGGTCAACCGAAGGAAAAGCACCCAAAATATACAGTAACACAATGTGCCCAACAATATAAAAGCAATAAAATAAGCAATAAAAATGTATTCATTATCAAAATAATGGCATCAGTGACCACTGATGGCTATTACTTAGTAGATGCAGATGTATGTAGCAGACACAAACATCTAGGCTCAATATAACACCTTGATGTATGGATTCTAATGTATCCACACCAAGCAAGAGTTACAGGTGTGATACAATGTTACATACAAGAATCCTCTAAAATGTCTTTTTAACAAGTAGAAGGTGTTGAGCAGATGCTGCCCCAGATATCAGGATACCACTCCTCTTCTAATGAAACCTCAACGGAGGAGGAAAACGACACTGGAGTACATGTTCCCAGGCGACTATACCTTTTAACTTTTTTTGTGTGAGTGCACTATTTTAACTATTTGTCCATTTTTTTCAAATGATTATAAAAGATTCGGCACTATGTTTGCACTCCCCCCCCCCCCCGCCCTTTTTTTTTTTTAATTTTGGAGTATTTCATGTAACCCAGATGTCCTGTAGATTTCAGAAGAGTGCTTGTCATGTCACTTATTTAATGGTAGAGCACAAGGAAGCAGAGCTCTATGTTGAAGAACATAAACATAAAGTACGCCAAGTTTATTTACATTTTAAATCCACCCGGAACACTCCTCCTTCCTAAGTGACTGGAGCCCTACCTTTCACAGTACATCATTGTGAAGGAGCACAGTACCTTATAGTGTTGTATAACGAGATATGGTTAGAATGTCCACTCACACCTCCCTCATCAAACGTGATCACCTGCGAGAGAAAACAAGAGACAACAAGCTGAGCATGAGGAAAAGAAAGAAACAACAGTGACAACGAGACAAGGGCTACAGAGCTATGTAACCGTACTACATTAACAGGAAATCAAAGCACTCCTTAAATGTCTTAACCCAGCCAATGCCGGTCACAAGCCCGGATGAAAAATGGGGAGGGTTGGTTCTCGTGGAGACAGAACTGGAAAATTAGCCAAGAACCCAATGGCAGGACAACAATTACGAAGCGTGGAAACAGTAGAGGACGTATTGAACATCCTGCCGCTGGCCTCTACAACGCATCGCTCCCTATCTTGTAGAAGATGAAGCGATGTCGTTTACGGAGAATACCTACAGTTCCTACCTAAAATGTCTTCCACATTGGCTCACTGTTACTGCAAAGTGCTTTCATAAGACAACTTTCAGCGCATGTAGACACCTTACTAGTGAATGGACTACAAGTTGTCGTCCAGCGCTGGAATGGGTCTTATGATAAAGCACCACTTAGTAAATATGGGCCTGTGTTTCATAGTTTTTATAAAATCATCTTTAGAAACCCTTTAGCGCACATTCAGTCAAGAAACATCCAAACCAATTGTCATGATACGACCATGAGATATTAAGTATGTTAAGAAATCTGGCACGTCACAGTCGATTTTATCTCGACTGTGAATCCGCAGTTCAGCAACTGATAGAGGAGAAAGGAGACAGACTCTGGCTATAGTATCGCGAGAGAAGAGGACAGCGTGGGCGGTCTGCGGATGGCGTCTCCCTCGGCTGAGCGGAAGGACGATTCATCTGCCTCATGCTGCAGGATCTTGCGTGGTATACTTACCGAAAATGCTGCAGACTTTGGAAAGTGTGAGTACGCACACCACTATTTATATCAACCTTTATAAACCATTGGCAAAACATTTGCACCACTGACTTTTCTCTTTTCCCTATCTGTTTGGAGAAAAAGCTTTCCACGCAGACGATATCTGTGCTAGATCCACAGCCGATTCCAGTGAAGCTGCAGAGAGCCGAAAAGCTACAAGATCACACAGCGACTTTGTTCCAATTTAAGTATTCTTTTCATTTCAAATAGCTGATTTTGTTACATTTGTTATATCTGTTTAATGGGTGGTAGAGACATAGTGCTCCCCTATCTCTTTAACACATCAGAGGTTAATCTTAATTGTAGGTTGCATTAAAAAGACATTAATTGTTTTTATGGCAGGTTAAACCACTGACCATGCCTAGATTTAGGCGTTTGTTCAGAAAATTAGGTTATCTGGGGTAAAAAACCTGGGTTTTAGGAAATCTGGCGTCACAATTCTTCTCTACCAGCAGAAATGAACTGAAATCACTCTTTTTTGCATCTTGAAGGGGATCTGGAAAAAACAGAGGCTGTGGCTAAGAAGGTATTCCGGAATTGTGTAGATTTACTAAACATGAGGATATCCTGGGCCTGTCAACTATCTGTGAGAGTTACACATTTATCTTGGTAACAGTTGTGAGCACACAGATCAAATAAGGCCAAACACTTCCTGTGAAGAGAGAAAATAGCAGAGCACTCACTACTCATGCAAAAAAACAAGAGAATAGTGTATCCCAATGTGGTAAAAATGAAAAAGATTTATTGGATCAAAGCATGACAAGGGCTGGAGGCCCACACTGGCCACACAATGTGGGCCTGCAGCCCTTGTCATGCTTTGATCCAATAAATCTTTTTCATTTTTACCACATTGGGATACGCTATTCTCTTGTTTTTTGCATGAGTAGTGAGTGCTCTGCTATTTTCTCTCTTCGTCCTATTTACTTTGACAGTGGACTTGCACACAGTACTTGGGGACATCTGGAAACCGATTTGGACTTCATCTCATTACTTGAGTCCTTTGATTATCTTCAATCAAGCTTACAGGTTTTTGACCCTTTCATTTACACACACCATTCATTTTCTGGACACAGGATTGGGTTTAAGTCTCCACTTTGCAGGTGGGAGTTATTCCAGTTAAGTGTGTTGTTATGGGTCTTTCACCAGCGTTACCGTATATACCTGTTACTTAAAAAGTACCATGCTCTTAAATCATTAAGTTATATTTTGTCTATTTCGGGTTCTTTTGAGCATCCCACAGTCTAAATCAATCACTTCCTGTGTATGAGTTTGCAAAGGACAGATATTCACAAGTCACGCAAATTTAGGCGCAAGCCGGTCAAAAACAGACCCTTTATATGCAGCAAACTCGCCCGTACATGAATCACACTCTCCCAAGTATTATAGGAATAACGATATGGGACATTTTATATGTCCAGGCAGATTTTGAAAGTCGTAAAAACGTCACGGGCTACAGATTGATGAGAGGGAGGATTGGGGAATACGTCCAGAAGGTGGGATTTTGCTGTTTCAATGGAAAGGGTTTTTAGATATAAAGACCCTGTATCTGAGATATGAAAATGAGATTTGAAACAAGGGAGCGCCAATGCTATGTATGGCACGTGAAATTTAATTTTCCACTGAAGATCCTGAGAGAACCCAAATATATGGTGACGTATGTTAGGGATTTCTGTTTATTTTATCCTTTTATTTGATTAAACTGTCTGTATTTATTGTACTATATATTCTTGTAATAACCTTTTATGTAACCTAAGCACAGTATTTTTGTATATTAAATCTAAAATGTAATAAGTTCTGATTGAACGTTTTGAAGAGAGTGATTACATTTTCAGACACATTTTGCTACAACAAGTTTTTATGGGTCAATTACATATTTTGTTTTGTAAACATGGGCCAAGGACCCTGGTGATTATGATTTTCTTAATCCTTGGTGGTGGACGTTATTAAAGATATATATATATATATATATAGATAGATAGTGTTGTGAAAAGTGGATCAGCTAGATAGATGGAGGCAAACGGCGGGATATCCTAAGAGTTGTGGCATTGCCCACCTACTATCTTTCTCATACCATCACCCAACCCTTGGATTATAGACAATATTGCACTATGTATGCTTTTTTCTTTATATCCCACATATGACTCTGCGCTCTCCGAACAACACAATTTCAACTTCTACAAGGATCAAAGGAGGATCTCATTGGGTTGAGCAGCGTATCATTCATTTTATAGTCATTCTTTCACCTATTGTATTATGAGCACGATTTCTTGCTAGTACGCATTCACTGTATCACCACAAGAGTATTCATTTAGAGAGTGCCTAGTGTTTTCTCTTGTTTGAGATAAACTGTGTGTATTAACCCTCGTCACATATATCACGTGTGCACAGGTGTGCCGTCCGTGACACCAATATTTTCTAATAACAAGGCCTTGTTTACACATCTCAAAAAGAACTAACAACTACAAGTAGTTATCTTTGAAGTGATCTAACATAAAAATAAAGATTAGAGATACCGAGAATAAGGGAAAGGGGCATAACAGGCCTCGTAATGCAGCAATCCCCACAGAAGCCAATATAACTCATATAATGTTAGTATCTTCTTCTTTTATTTTGTGAACTGTTTTTTAGGAACCAAAATCATGTTTTTCTTGATCCCTAGCGTCCGAAGTTACCACGATAACCTTTCATTCTCTGCGTGCCCCATGATGCAAACCCAACCAGTCACGGTGTCTGGTACTACGGGTGACCCATAAGCCATGACCTACTGGATACGTCTCAAGTTTTCCGCCCGTTTACCTAGGGGAGATCAGGAACAGAAGAGGAGAGCGCTTCCTCTTCTGCTCGCGTCATCGGTGACGCCGTGATCATGTGATCACTCCCAGGAGCGGTCACGTGATCGCGATGTACTGGAGGGATTGTGGCCCTCTGGTGCTGCGTCCCCTCCGCCGATCAAGAGGTTTTAACTGCACTGGGCTCTGGTGAAAACTTTATTGTTACCTCCCGGATATATAATATTTAAAACGCTCATATTTCCTGAAGGGAGCATCAGGTTTTTTAAATAAAAACAGCTTAGGAAAAGGACAGGAAGAAATCTCTTAAAGTAAGTAAAAAGCTGAATGCGTACAAAATGGCGATTAGCGCCGACTGCTGCTTTAAAGACTAACATCATTTTTTCTTTTAACCAGGTATTAGTGATTTATCTTTGCAGAGCGCAGTCTACCACATTCTGTTTCTTCAATTCCCCCAACCTGCCCTTTATAATACAATCAATATTTGCGAGACAATTCATAATGGGCCACTGGCCTTCTTGGCTTCTGCCACTAGAGGGTGCTTTGCACTGCATCAACACAGAGATGCTTGGAGGTGCCTAGCTGTTCATGCTCTCCCTGCAATTAGTAGAAGACATGAGTGCATCAAGCAGACTGTTTCCTAACTGTAATAATGCCATAAATTCAAACCATTTTCCGGCACTTACTGTGTCAAATATAATATATATTTTTGAGTTTTCAAGATCTCAAGTAGGCTTCTTAAGTCAACAAAAAGGTGGCCACCACTTCAGACCTGGCAGTTCAAAAGTACCAATCAACGCTGCTCTCTTTTTTCGTTATTCAAGCTTCCCTAAACTAATGGCGACCCCACGCTGATCTTGTCTAAAGAAGTACAGAGCTCTTGTTTTTTTCCTTACCTGCTTCTTGAAAGGTTGAAGTAACAATTGGCAACTTCCTTGCCCTTGAGCCCATCATTAATGGGGCACATTTGGAACACATATGGTTCCCAAGACTTTAAAAAAAGGGGCCAGCACTTTAAATTAATACAAAACCGTAAGTAAATATTACCTCCCCCCCCCCCCCACCCACGATGCCAGAGCGGCTAGCAACACAGTAGCAAATCAGACATGCATGTCATATGGAAAGCACCACCATATTATACCACCGGCAGTGCAATGATGGTCTTGTTCTTAAATGCAGGTCTTATTTTCTATTGATTTGGACAGCTTGCAGTTCCCATCTACAGTGATTTTTCTGGAACCCTAATATTCTGCATAGGAGCCTTTTCCTGTTTTTGTGTGCAGCTATTAAACAGGTGAAAAGTGGGAAAAGAGCAGAAACTGAAGGGAAAGAGAAGGAAAAGAGAACCATATTCACCCACTTTTCAGATACCCTTTTTCTTTTATGTTTTCCAACCACAACATACTACACTATATTGCAGCCAGTCAGTTACACGTGAGCTCTGACCAAAAGTAACACGTAGTGTATATTCCCCACCACCGCACATTAAGCTGTATGGGGTTAGTTTTACAATCCCAAATGTGAAAAACGACTTAACAATGATTAAAAAAAACGTAACCAGGTGTTGGTGGAGACAGGTGAAACAGCCCCGCGTTGTTGTGAAATTGGTGAATGTTTAAAATATTATATATTAATAAGTGTTTCACCGTTGCAGGAATTCCTCCATACATTTACATTCTCCAACAAACTAGGACATTGCAGGTGTTACATGCGGGAATGCAAGTCCACGTAGTAGAATCGTATGGGATTAACATTCATCGTAGGGTTGAAAAAGATTTTACCAGGTCAATGTTCTTGTCCTGCATGTGGTCCAGGATTAGAGACGAGAGGACGTGGCTGTTCCACTGCACTCTGGGATTGTCGGGAAGCTCCCTGAAAGTAGAAGGATACATTCATTAAGTTAAGTTGTAACTACAGGAACTTGGTAAGCCAAACCCAGAAATATAATAACATGACTATGACCAAGTAAAGAGGTTCAACCAGACGCACAACCGAACCACACCTCGTGAAACTATTTATTTCGTCTTTCAACATGTTGTTGAGATTTACCCATGTAACAGTGTTGGGAGAGAGCCAACTTGGGGACAACACGTCTCTACATTTGACAAAGTGAGGAGAGAGCAAGCTTGATGGTTTACATGTTCACAGAGTCACTGTTTCGATTTGTACAACACTGACCACAGGGTCAACCCCTACCGTATATTGAAAAGTACTCAAATCAATACACAGTCAACATACTTGTCAGGTGACACAAAATGGAGCAAATTTATGATGTTTATTTTCTCTGTTGGCACAACTTTGCAGTGTTTCCCCAAACTGTTGTAGCTTGTTTAGATGGTAACATAGCCCATGTGAAAATGAATAGGATGCCTAGTGGCCTACCTCAGCATCAGCAGAAATAGAACGTAGGATGTTGAAAGCAAGCATTCATTGTGCCTGCAAATTCTATGTGCATAATCATATGCAACCCTTTGAATGGGTTAAATATAATTGGGTCTGATTACGGTACTCTGCTCACTTATGTAGGAACAACGTGATAGTGAATGGAACCTGTTATAATGTTGCCCAACCTAATGGAGGTTTTGCTTGCTTCTAGGGAAGATCACGGCCTCTGCTCTGCGTGAACTGATATTTCGATCAGAACAGAAGAGGAGGACATTCTCTTGTGTTCCCGATATCAGGGGATGGGTCGGGGCTATGTGATAGCTATCACATCTCCCCCCCCCCCCCCCCCGGACACTGAAGATCTGGGGCAATTTGTTACACAAAGGCTTAAAAAGATTATAAGGGCGATCTGTCTCGCAGGAGAAAAATTCGGCTTAAAACAAAATTAGATTTATCAAAGAAAGAAAAAAGCAAAGTCATTTTAGTTTTTTTTATTAACCTTTTTGGTTTATAGCCCTAAAATTTGAATGCGAGCATCTTTGGGAATGACACATTTTGCCGTAAATTGGGTTAAACTGTTAAGATCTTGAACTTGAAATGATAATTAGCAACAATAGCAGTAAAGTATCAAACTACTTCAGACAAAGCCAAGGCCCCAATCCAGAAATCTTCGTTAAATCACTTCATGTGGCATTAACATAATGTAACGACAGGTTAAGACTAACAGCGTATCTTCAAAGGACAGTAACATAACGATAAGCCATGTAAAGACCCTAGCGTTAACTAGAGCAGATGTTAGCCATGACATGCAAATGAGGCCTTATGATAACATATCCACTAAGGTTACCGCTGGGACTTAAGTTGAGAGCCACCCAAAAAGTATACGCTTTACTGCCATGCATATGAATGGGAGTTAAGGCGTTCTGAAGCTTAGCACCCTTTTGTGGATCTAAGCCTATACCTACTCTTGGCGTTACTCCCATCCAGACACTGAAATACCGCTTCTGCTGTGTCTGGATGGGTGCAACCCCACTGTTAAACATAATTTAAATAAAAATAGCCTTATTTTCCTGTCCTCTTTCTGTCCACTTCAGCAAAAGCCCTATTTCAGGGGTTTGGGTAGGAGTAAGGCCAACACTGGTATGATGTCATGTTGTTGGAAGATGACGCAATGTTATGCTAAAATAGCGTGACAGTATGCCTTTGCAAACGGGATGTAGTTCAGATGTTGTTTTTGCATAGAATTAGCTTTAGAGATACCATGATAACTCGGGGAACATAACGTCTGTTTCTATTTTAGGTAACGTCATGTTATTATGCATGATTTAACAAAGATTTGTAGATCTAGCCAATGGGTGGGCAACTCCGGTCTTCAAGGGCCATTTACAGGTCAGGTTTTCAGAATATCCCTGCTTCAGTGCAGGTGGTGCAGTCCTCGCCTGATCCAGCTGTGCAGAAGCAGGGATAGCAGGAAAACCTGACCTATTGGTGGCCCATGAGGACTGGCGTTGCCTATCCCTGATCTAGCCCCCAAAACTTGTAAGTATAAGTCAACGGCAGAGCGAGGATTGGCACTAGAATCACAGGTTCATGCTCCCTCCAGAAACCAAATAACCAAGTAAGATTTATTTTGGGAAAACCACCAAGTGAAAACATGTAGGCCTCGGGGAACGAAATGGGGTCAGCGTGGACACATTAATATGGGGTGTGACAAGTTATAAAAAAGGACAGGGGGTCTCTGCCACATCATTGAGTCTGATGGGCCTGTTCCACCTCTCAAATGGGGACAGAGACAGAGACAGAGAAAGGTCACTTCAGTTCACTGGAACCCTACAGCTGGCAGAAACAGAGCACAGGAAAGGCAAACAAAAGAACACAGCCGCATTCATCCTCTTCAATGCTAATGGGTCAGCTACATCCCAGTACAGACCATTCTGGAAATAAAGGAGTTACAACACCCACTCCCAATTACCCAGCAAAAGAAAAATTATTCTATTTTCAAAAAACATATTGATTCAAATGTGTTTAGTTTTACTTGCAAAGGCTAAACATTGCTTTATAACTCAGCAGTCATTAACATTATTGCAACCCTGGACTTGTTATTCTCTCCCCAATGAGGTAGCAGCCCCTAACTAAAACTGTATGTATTACACCCTATTGCAAGTCATTTTGCCTTCCAGTTACATATATCAATCAATTAAATGCAAGATAAATTCTGAAACTCAACAAAAAAAATATACAGTATATATTTTTTTGCTTTTACAACTGCTGCGTTTTTGCAAGTACACCACCGGGTGCATCGAGAACTGGCACAAATCAAGTGTGCAAATTAGTGTAAACATGCCACAACAATAAATACTTTAAAGCAGGCTTGACATCTGATTTCATAATGTTAAATATTAGAAAGTATAAGAAGCAGAGTGAAATGATAACAATGAAATGATGAGGCTGTCGGAATAAACGTATATAAATGAGTAGGATTACCCTGGGCAAAGAAATGCAGAATTTAAAAAGAGACACAGCGATTGGCCATATCAATGAGTGGAGCAGTAAGACTGGAAAGATATGTTTCCAGAAGTTGAGTTTAGTGCAACCAATAAAGATACAATATCCGTGAGTGTTTCTTCCCCAGGCCCCGGAGCCTGCTTTCTTCATGCAGTCAATAAAGCTAGTGATTTTAAAAGAAAAGAAAAAAAAAGGTGAGTGCCACAATCAGCGACCGAAAGTCTGATTTCCAAACATTTTTGCATCTTTGCAGCAATTTTGTTTGCAGGTAATTTGTTATCGGGTCACTACTGTATGAAAGCGTTGGGCACCCTGTGGCCTCAAGATAATGTAGCAGTATTAATCCAACCACATATATTGAAGGGTGAATTTTGATATATTTGGGTTTTAAGTATCTTTAAGTATTAAGAAATGCAATGTTGACCACTCTGGTAAATGGTATCACACAGCTGGCAAAAACACGAGTTTTTCTTCAAGGGTACTAGCTGGACTATAATTTACCTCCTTTTCAACAAATACAAATACCACTTGTGAGCACATTTCCATGTCTCAGAGAGGTCCATAAACCTGCCATTCCCCATTATCTCTTAGCATACAATGCTTTCACTGCAGCAAGGCATTCTGGGTAATGACATACAAATGAGCACTCACAGTGCATCCCTTTTTGCTTCTTATTCATTTTAACATGGAGCCCCTATAAAGCTTATGCCTGCCATATTACGCAGTGTTTTCAGCACAGCCTGGGTTAAAAAAAAGTGCAGAGCCAGTAAACCTACTCACAGACAGCTGTTTCAACATCTTGGGTCTCATCAGTGTGAGGATGGTTATACTGGCCTTGGAATATAAAGCTGGTAAGTAGGATCACTGACAGAGGGGAGAGCCAGGAGAAGTGTCCCTGGCCTGGTGGCTGCGGGGGGGAGGGCCCGGGCGGCTGGTGCTGGAAGTTGGACACCGGCTTCAGAATGAGGCCTGGTGCGCACCGGCGTCAGAGAGAGGCCCAGTACGGGACACAACTGGGGAGAGCTGGGCCACAGCAGCCTGAGACCATCCTCAAGGTAAGTGTGTTTTGTATGTCTTTGGGGGGGGGGGATGTGTGGGTGGGATTTGTGTGTGTGGCATGGGGGGGGGGAGGTGAATAGGGAACGAGTGTAAAGAGGGGGGATTGAGGGGCCAGGATTGGGTGAGAGGGGTTAAGTGACGAAGGGGATGGAAAAGAGTGAGAGGAGAGAGGGGTGTAAGGGAGGGGGTGAGGTTGGTAAGATTAAGTGAGTGAAGAAGAGAGGGGGGTAAGAGTGAGATGGGGGAGAGAAATACACGGGGGGAATAGAGGAGGGGGCTCACAAGGAGGTGTGATGGGGTGGGGGGGCGTTCAAAATTCAAGTCCTGGGAAATCGTCAGATACCCTGCTGGTAAGTGGGTATATCCAGACACACAATAAGTTATAAGTTATGGTGAGTAAAAAAAAAAGTGCCAAAAACCTCCTTATCTACACATTCCCTAGAACAAAGAAGGGATGAGTTCTAATAGGCCTGTATATATACACGTTTCAGGTTGCAATACCAATAAGATCATTAAGTTGGTCCATCATAGTCTGCAAATACCCATGAAGATAATCTTTTAAATGCCAGAGGCATCTGAAACACAATGCTTCAGAGGCCCCTCACACCCTGAACGGATAACAGCAAGGAGAGTAGCAGTGTATAGAGTTAAAGTAGTGTACAAAAATCTGATAAGGTCTGTGAGCTCAAGGTCACAGGGCTGAGATAAAGGCCTGTGATGGACTGCAGCTGAGCACATTTTGTCTGTGTCAATGGGTCCTGCCTCTCTTCCCTCCCACTAGTCTTTTGTCCCCAGGTTCCTGATGTTCCTGCTGCCAAATTCCATGATGGATCAAGGTATAAATCACGTGGTGTACAAGGGACAAGTCATTAGCTCATCCCTCCCCTCATCACACAAGAAAGCAGAAGACAATAGTTTAACTCCATCTCAACCGAAGCCTATTGAGCTGTTGATGAATCAGTGACAGCAAAGACAATCTATATGATAAATAGTTGCTATCTTCTTTAATATCTCTCGCTGACTGAGATTGGTTACAAATATATATATATATATATATATATCGCAGTGTTCGACAAACCTATACATTTGCTCGCCCCGGGAGAGTGGATTTAACCCCCGTGCGAGTAAAAATTGGCCCAAGCAGCACACGTTTGGTACTAGGTGGCGAGTAGATTTTTTGGTGATTCGTCAACCACTGTATATATATATACTAGCTGAGAGACCCGGCGTTGCCCGGGATGTAATGTTCCCGTTCCTCTCTCTCCTCCCCCTCTCTCTGTTTGTCCCCCATTCACATCAATCCAGTCCCCCCCCTCCCTCCCTCCTTTACAGCTTCATGTAGCGTGTGTGCGTCAGTCACTGTGTGTTTGCTCGCGCGTCAGTGAGTCTGAGGCAGAAACACAAACACACACAGACTGACTGACGCACACACAGTCAGTGTGTGCCTCAGTCAGTGTGTGCGTGCGTCAGTCAGGGTTTGTGTGCGCGTCAGTCAGTGTGTGCGTGCGTGCGACAGTCAGTCAGTGTGTGCGCGCGGGGCGTCAAAGGCAGGGGGGGCGTCAAAGGCAGGGGGGGGCGTCAAAGGGAGGGGGGGGGCGTCAAAGGGAGGGGGGGGCGTAAAAGGGAGGGGGGGGGCGTCAAAGGGAGGGGGGGGGGGGCGTCAAAGGGAGGGGGGGGCGTCAAAGGGAGGGGGGGGGGCGTCAAAGGGAGGGGGGGGCGTCAGAGGGAGGGGGGGGGGGGCGTCAAAGGAAGGGGGGGGGGGCGTCAAAGGGAGGGGGGGGGCGTCAAAGGGAGGGGGGGGGGCGTCAAAGGGAGGGGGGGGGGCGCCTCAAAGGCATGGATTCCTCCCCCTGCATTTCCTGCAGTGGACAGGAGGGGGGGGGGCAGTGGACAGGAGGGGGGGGCAGTGGACAGGAGGGGGGGGGCAGTGGACAGGAGGGGGGGGGCAGTGGACAGGAGGGGGGGCAGTGGACAGGAGGGGGCAGTGGACAGGAGGGGGGGGGCAGTGGACAGGAGGGAGGGGGCAGTGGACAGGAGGGGGGGGGCAGTGGACAGGAGGGGGGGGGCAGTGGACAGGAGGGGGGGGGCAGTGGACAGGAGGGGGGGGGCAGTGGACAGGAGGGGGGGGGCAGTGGACAGGAGGGGGGGGGCAGTGGACAGGAGGGGGGGGGGCAGTGGACAGGAGGGGGGGGGCAGTGGACAGGAGGGGGGGGGCAGTGGACAGGAGGGGGGGGCAGTGGACAGGAGGGGGGGGCAGTGGACAGGAGGGGGGGGCAGTGGACAGGAGGGGGGGGGCAGTGGACAGGAGGGAGGGGGCAGTGGACAGGAGGGGGGGGCAGTGGACAGGAGGGGGGGGGGCAGTGGACAGGAGGGGGGGGGGCAGTGGACAGGAGGGGGGGGCAGTGGACAGGAGGGGGGGGGCAGTGGACAGGAGGGGGGGGGGGCAGTGGACAGGAGGGGGGGGGCAGTGGACAGGAGGGGGGGGGCAGTGGACAGGAGGGGGGGGCAGTGGACAGGAGGGGGGGGGCAGTGGACAGGAGGGGGGGGGCAGTGGACAGGAGGGGGGGGGCAGTGGACAGGAGGGGGGGGCAGTGGACAGGAGGGGGGGGCAGTGGACAGGAGGGGGGGGCAGTGGACAGGAGGGGGGGCAGTGGACAGTGACACAGTGACACACACACACACACACACACACACACACACACACACACACACACACCTCAGTTGATGCGCCCTTTCTCAGTTCCGTTTGGCGCCGGAGGTGGGGAGCGACACCTACCTGTACTTCCGGGCGCCGCCACCGTCTGACTCGGCGCCGCGAGGGAGGAAGGGGGTCCGCCATCTTACGCGCCGCGTGGCAGCTGCGGGAAGCGAGGTGATTTGGAGCGGGGAGAGGTGATTTGGAGCGGTGAGGGGGGAGAGGTGATGCCGCTGGGGAGGGGGAGAGGTGATGCCGCTGGGGAGGGGGAAAGGTGATTTGGAGCGGGGAGGGGGAGAGGTGATGCCGCTGGGGAGGGGGAAGAGGTGATGCCGCTGGGGAGGGGGAAGAGGTGATGCCGCTGGGGAGGGGGAAGAGGTGATGCCGCTGGGGAGCGGGGAGAGGTGATTTGGAGCGGGGAGAGGTGATTTGGAGCGGGGAGAGGTGATTTGGAGCGGGGAGGGGGAGAGGTGATTTGGAGCGGTGAGGGGGGAGAGGTGATGCCGCTGGGGAGGGGGGAGAGGTGATGCCGCTGGGGAGGGGGGAGAGGTGATGCCGCTGGGGAGGGGGGAGAGGTGATTTGGGGAGGGGGGAGAGGGAGAGGTGATGCCACTGGGGAGGGGGGAGAGGTGATTTGGAGCGGGGAGAGAGGTGTGTGTGTGTGTGTGTGTGTGTGTTTTATGTATTTTTTTGGACCTTTGGCCCGTCACTCCGCCTCAGGCCAATGAGAGGTGGGGGGGGCGGGCCAAGGGGGTGGTGTGAGTGTGTGAGGCCAATGAGAGGTGTGGGGGGCGGACCAAGGGGGTGGTGTGAGTGTGTGAGGCCAATGAGAGGTGTGCGGGGGCGGGCGGGCCAAGGGACCAATGAGATTGCCGCTAGGGACACCGGACATCCAGGCAGGCAAACATACAGTGCTTTCACTAATATAGTATAAGATATATATATTATACACATATATATAAATATAAAATCAAATACTCGATACCATTCTGTGGCTAACAAAATGCTTTTATTTGTGTGAGCTTTCGAGATACAGTGATCTTTTCTTCGGGCGATGTTACAATGGATAAAACCTATCCTCCGCCCTGTGCAGTATGCCTCTGTAACTCACTTACCGGGGCTTCTGCAGAGCTGCACTCCGACCACATGCAGCACTTATCACCTGAGATCTGACTCCAAAAGACTGTTCATGGTCCCAAGGTTCAGCAAAGTATCCGGACATTCCTCCTCCTCTTACCGTGCACCCCAAAACTGGAACAATCTACCAGAGACTCTCACATCCACCACCAGTCTAAGTTCTTTCAAATCTAAAGTTGTCTCACATTTTAATCTGGTCTGTAACTGTTACATACGCCCAGGGCTGCCAATAGAAATGATGGGGCCCAGGACAAATGAAAGGAGCAGGCTTCCCCCCGAACACATAACGCACCTACTACGAAAAAATATTTGTTTAGCGCGGAACTTTTACTTAACTGTTTTCTTATTGTGATACAGAAAAAAAACTCTACAATGCAACCTGTTTATTTTTGTATTTTCAACAAAAGACAGGTGACTGCCTGCCTGGGTGACTGGGTGGGTGTGTGACTGGGTGGATGGGTGACAGTGACTGGGTGGATGACAGTGACTGGGAGGGTGACTGGGTAAGTTTGGTGACTGAGTGGGTGGGTGACTGAGTGGGTGACTGGGTGGGTGACTGACTGGGTGGGTGACTTTAGTGACTGGGTGGGTGAGTGGGTGGGTGAGTGACTTTAGTGACTGGGTGGGTGGGTTTAGTGACTGGGTGGGTTTAGTGACTGGGTGGGTGACAGTGACTGGGTGGGTGGGTTAGTGACTGGGTGGGTTACTTTACTGGTTGGGTTAATGACTGACATTTAGTGACTCTGTGGGTGACTGAGTGGGTTAGTGACTGGGTGGGTTAGTTACTGGGTGAGTGGGTGGGTTAGTGACTTCAGTGGGTTAGTGACTGGGTTTTAGTGACTGGGTGGATTAGTGACTTGGTGAGTGGTTGGGTGACTGTGTTGGCGGATGAGTGACTGGGTGGGTGAGTGACTTTAGTGACTGGGTGGGTTAGTGACTTTAGTGACTGACTTTAGTGACTGACTGGGTGGGTGGATTACCTTGAGTTAGTGACTAACATTTAGTGACTCGTGGGTGGGTGACAGTGAGTGGGTGGGTGACTGAGTGGGTGGGTGACTGAGTGGGTGGGTTAGTGACTGGGTGGGTTAGTGACTTTAGTGACTGGGTGGGTGGGGGTGGGTTAGTTACTGGGTGGGTGACAGTGACTGGGTGACAGTGACTGGGTGGGTTTGGTGGGTTACTAAGTGTGTGGGTGACTGATTGGGTGGGTGGGTTGAGTGACGGGTGGGGTGGGTGATTTACCTTGACCTGGTGGGTCCTGCTTCCTTGCCGCCAGACACTTTCTACCTCCTGCCCCTGATATCCCTCCGGCAGCTGCCCAGGGCGGGAGGTGGGCTTGGGGGAGGTGGGCTCGGGGGCACGCGGGAGATTGGCGGCTGGGGGTGGGGGAAACTGGCGGGCTAGGGCAGGAGGCGCATGTGGGGGAAGCTGGGTTGGCTCTTCCCCTCCGTCCCACGTTGGGAGCGGGCCCACAGGCAGCAGGCAGAACACCCTGCTTGCCCTGCGCATGCGCGCCAGGACCTCGGCTCTGCGCATGCGCACGGGGAATCTCCACCATTGTTTTCTTTTTACATTTAATTAACTGGCGCCAGGCCCCCCTGACTCACAGGGCCCGGGACGCCAGTACCCTTTGTCCCCCCCTGTTGGCGGCCCTGCATACGCCTATAATATATATTATCTTTAACTGTGCATGCAATGTCTTGTATATAATGTATACTCTGTTCACTTATGTAACTGTATTTGTAACCATGTATTATTTGTCTTAACTCTATGCCCAGAACATACTTGAAAACGAGAGGTGACTCAATGTATTACTTCCTGGTAAAACATGTTATAAATAATAAATAAATAATCAAAGAGTGATTAACTGAACCAGATAGGGAGCACTGAGATATCAAGTGGCACGGATGTGGTTGAGAAACAAACACAGAATGAAGACCATAAAAGCAAGATATAGAGAAAAAGAAAGCATTTCTCACGTAACCGCCTTCTCTGCCAGTCAGCAATACATCTGCAATTTATCCATACATCTCTGGCAGTGAAGGGGTGTTACTTGTGAGAAGCTTTAACCCCTGGTGAAAGTGAACATTGTGGGAGAAAACAATACTGTGTACAATGTATTTCCCCAAATTCCTGAAAATGTATTACTCACAGTCTCATTTACCCTTATTACTCACCCTCTCATTTACCCTTATTATTCACCCTCTCATTTACCCTTATTACTCACCCTCTCATTTACCCTTATTACTCACCCTCTCATTTACCCTTATTACCCCCACACTCATTTACCTTTATTACTCCCACACTCTCATTTACCCTTATTGCTCACACACTCATTTACCCTTATTACCCCCACAATCTAATTTACCTTTATTACTCACACACTCTTTACCCTTATTACTCACCCTCTCATTTACCCCCACTCTCATTTACCCTTATTACTCACTCTCATTTACCTTTATTACCCCCACAATTTCATTTACCTTTATTACTCACACACACTCATTTACCCTTATTACCCGACTCCCTCATTAATCTTTATTACTCACTCTCATTTACCTTTATTAACCCCACACTCATTTACCCTTATTACCCCCCACACTCTCATTTACCCCTATTATCCCCACACTCCCATTTAACTTTACTACCCCCACATTCATTTACCCTTATTACCCCCACTCTCATTTACCCTTATTACCCCCACACTCTCATTTACCCTTATTACCCACACACTCTAATTTACCTTCATTACCCCCACACTCTCATTTACCCTTATTACTCAAACACTCTTTTACCCTTATTACCCCGACAATCTTATTTACCTTTATTACTCATACACTCTAATTTACACTTATTATTCACACTCTAATTTACCCTTATTACCCCCACACTCATTTACCCTTATTATCCTCATGAAGAAATAGTACAAGTATAATGTGAGGCAGCACTCCGCTGGGGGTTAGGCTATCACTGTGAGCAGAAAGTGGGTAACCGGTGCATCAAAGCATAAGAGTCCCAATAATATTGTAATAATTCTTCCGTAGGGAACACTCCAATATGATGGTGAGCAATGATAACATACCCTAACAGGGCAAGGGACTAGTACCTAGTGCTAACCAGCACAATGAACAGTACAAAGATTGTCCCAACCATGATAACTAGGCATAGTATGTAAGAAAAAACTCACTTTTAGATCCAGAGGAGCAGTCCCATCAGGTATCCTGAACAGCGTGCAATCCACCAAGCAGGAGGAGGCTGATGGTAGCAAAAACAACCTTTTAATAAATAAAAGGATCAAACATCACCCCTGGGTAATCCAGAAAACGCTCACCAGTGAGCGTTTGATCCTTTTATTTATTAAAAGGTTGTTTTTGCTACCATCAGCCTCCTCCATTTATTACAGACAGTGCACTGCCTTTTTTCACCTATCACTGTGAGTAGGGGCCTGAGACACTTCCCAAGCTCTCAGGTATCGCACTGGTCTGCAAGCTGGGCCTTCTGTCATTTGGCATTATATAGTATTGTATTAAAACGTACCAAGTACACTACATATATATTATATAAGACATAATAAAGGGAATAATAATAAAAAAAATAGGGTCAAAGGCTATATATACATAGATCTGCAAAAAACTACTGGATACAGCAGAGGAGGCACCTTGTTACCAACAGAACGTTTGGTGTGGATCCATACAGCTCTCTGGCGATTGAGTATATCTCATACTTGCTTAAGATTTATCTCTGTTTGTGAGTGCGTTTTTTATATGTTTCAGTCCTATAAATTATTTTTATACTTTAATACACTAGGAGTGCTACTGGTTTTTCTTGTTTTTTTTGCAGATATCTTTGTGGATTTGGTGATCCTTATATTCAGGCTGCAAGACTCCGGTGGATTACTATCTATGGACTGGTTTTATATAATTTTTTATATACACTATATATACCTGTACAATTTCTCATATATACACAGACATATATATATATATATATATATTTTTTTAAATTTGGTATATTGTTATTCAAATTGTTGTGTGTTCTAGTTCACAGTTTAGATCAGCTGCTTTACTAAATTGTTAGGTATCCATTGGTCAGTATAGCCCTATGTTCCAATCTAATCTGGCACAGCTTTTCTACTTCTAATCAAATATACTAAGGCGCTACTCCAATTTGTTTTTGTTTTTGTATATATACATATATATATATATATATAGAAACATTGGGGGGCTTGGGTTCCTTGTTTGCAGTTGGATGGGTGTGTTGAGAGATAGAAGTACACTTAGCTATAAATGAAAGTGCACAAATTATACAGCAAGATAAAGAGGGCGAAGGGAAGCGTGTTCCACAGGTGGGGAGTTCATTGCCCTATTAACAAAGAAGGGATGTTTACAACCTGTATAAGTGCACTCACCCTTATGAACTTGCAAAAATGTTTTTTTTTTTTGGTGTAATTATTATAAAGAGGCTGATTACCAACCAATCTGTTGACCTCACAGCCTGCTTGAGAAAGATCTTCACATGTTTATTATTTCATTATATGGAAATTATGTCCAATTGCCGTCTATATCGGATGCACGGAGAGAGAAGTACACAGTGTACAGTAGATGTCAATTATTAATGATTCTAAGAAATTCTGGACAGATCCCAACTAATTTGGTATAAAACAACATGTTCTGGTCGAAACATGTGTCAAAAGAAAGATTTTCTTAGGAAACGGAATTAGAAACAGACTAAAGAACTGCTACAAAGACAAACATTGTCTGGGAGTGTGGCTTTATCTGCTATATTATACGAAAGGGATTCTTTCAATATTTTTCCATGGTTAGAAAGCCAAACACCAAAACAGAACCTGAGCATAGGATATGGAGCGCAGGCGGCTTTTATTAGGCCTCGTTCAGGGTGCAGGCTTCGGAGGGAGGGCGTGCTGCCGTGCGAGCTGCCGTGGGACACAATGTATTCAAATTGAATACTGGTTGTCAGGGTAGCAGCTGCCCTGTCTCCGAAGCCCGGAGTTGACGCTGGCTACAGTTTCAATAAACAAAAAATTTGTTTTTTGAAGCTGCAGCAGCGTCACTGGGACCTAGGCAGCCAATGAAATCATTCTTGAGAAGGATTTCAAGACTGCAACTTGGATCCCTAATCTGCCGTCTGTAGCCCCGCCCCCTCCCCTCCTGAAAAAGTCTGCTGGGAGGATGAACACACATCGCCCAGCAGACTGCCGCCCTCCCTCCCGAACGCCCTCCCTCCCGAACGCCCTCCCTCCAACTCCTGCCTCTGGCACCCTGAATGAGGCCTTAGGCCTTGCCCCAGCTGCCTACTTCAGCGTCCGCTGTGGCGAACGCTGCGCGCAAGAGAGCCCTCCCCGCAATGGCGCCGGGCCCGCTGCGAGGGGGGGCCGCAGCGCTCGCGCGAGAGCTGCTCCTGCTCTCAACTCGCGTCGAGCGATACGGCACGCCCCCCGGCGGTTCAGCCAATGAGGGCGAACCTGCCGGGTGACGTCATGGCCGCGCCCCCGTCACTCCTCCGCCACGCATCCCCCCCCCCCCCCCGGTCTCTCTTCCTGCAGCTCCCTGCAGACCAGGTAATCGGCTGCACGCGCCGCCAATCTCGTGGGCGCGCGTTGCAGCTGAGTTACCGGGGCCGTAGCCTTAGAGACCTAGTGAGGGAGGAAAGCTGCAGCCATTCCAATGTTACAGAGAGCAGGGCTGGGACAGAAGGTAACGATGGGCAATTTTAAGAACCTGATGACATATTGGGGCACATTGACTAAGCAGGTCTCTGCCATAAGACACCTTAGAGCACATTCACTTGAATGGGCCATAACGTATTTCCTGGCACTCCTCCAGAGGAGGAACCCCTTGTGTCCCCAACTTCAGAGGCAAATCTCCCTCTTTTTGACTCTCAGGTACTATCTGCATTAACCCCTGTAAATCCTTGCTGCCCCCAGGCTAATGCGTTCTTTCTAGCCTCAGAGAATGAATCCCCAAGTCTGACAGCAGAGGTTGCACTGAATGACTCCCCTAAGGTTGCGGAGTCCTTGGATATTCTTTGCTATAATCCCCCTGCTTCAGCTCAAGTTTCCGCTGCCGTGTCCCCTGAAACTTCTGCTAAAATACTGATTCCAGTTAAATGTATTCAGGAATCAGGTTTTTCCCTAAGCCTGTTCACAGAATCCCCACTCCCAGGTATTTCGCTGACCTAGTCTGTCACTCAGAGAGCTGAGATCCCTGCTTCAGCGCATAGTCCCCTTGTCATGGGATCTGTAGTCGTTTTTGATTTCCCAGACTAACCTTCCCAAGTACCCACTTCAGAGATCAGCACAGTTGTGGTTGCCCCCCTTGTACTGTCTGCGTTCTCCTCTTCTCAAACCCTAGGGATAAAAGCAAACGGTGGTCTTTATGCCCCTCCTGAGGCTCAAGTTGTTGAGTTCCCAGGAATTTTTGTTGACACACTGCTCCCACTCAAAAGTGATGTTTTTTCATATGTGCTAGCTAGAAGCCAGTACACAGTTTCCCCCCTCTCTGAAATTTTCCTTGTCAGTCCCGCTACTCAGAGAGGTAAAATCCTTCCTTCAGATTCGGAATCTCTTTCCATAGAGGCCGTCCTTGCTTTTGGTCCCCCTGATGCCTCTGCCCAAGCAACCCCTCCAGAGATAAGCGTATCTGTCGTCACCCCCTTAGTACAGTCAGAGACCACCCTGCCTACATTACAAATTCAGGTGTTTAAATCTGAGCTATTTTGTTTTCCTTCTCTTGCTAAACCTCAGTCCTTTAGCACTGCATCTAAATGTGCTCCAGCAACCGTTGGGTTACTCAGGGCTAAAATTAAACTCCTGTGTTAAAGGGTACCTCCTCACACATATCCAGCAAACCTAGAACTTCCGTGATTGATTTTAAGTCACTTACCACTATATCTGATTTTCTCACTAGTTTAACCCAGACACCCACACCACTGACTAGCAGTTCCGTCATCAGTATTCTCGCACTAGTAAACATACCTATTTCTGATTTTGTCATGACAAGTACCCCTGTTAGGGCCCTTGCAGTTTTGGATAAGACTCTTCTTTCTTCTAAGGTTTCTGCTATTAAGAGTTTCCCTGGTTCCAACTTACCGCTTATTGACTCTCTAACTCCTACCATTACTCCCCCAGTGCCCGTCACTGATTCTCAGGCACCGGTTCCAGACACTAGTTCTCCTCCTACCAGTGTCCCTGCAGTGCCGGACGTCCTTGTTACAGATTCTGAGCCTCCAGCTTCAGACACTAGCTCCCCTCCCTCCGCTTCCCCTGCACTGCCTGATTCGCAAGTTCCAGATATTAAAGCTCCAGAGCCCAGGACATACTTGAAAACGAGAGGTAACTCTCAATGTATTACTTCCTGGTAAAATATTGTATAAATAAATAATAAAATAAATAAATATTCCCACTCCTATGACAAGTACGATGCCCTTGGAGTTCATTGCAGCACGCAGTCTGCTCCATGCGGTTGTTCAAATCTCTGCAAGTATCTGTATACCTTCCACGGTCCCTGGTGCCATATCTGAAGTAACCCTTGCCGCGCCCCAAATTCCCGGTGCGGGAGGGCAGTTTCTTTTCACTGACCGTTCTGCGGCCCCTGAAGTACCTCAGTATGACTTTAACTATGGGGTTTCTCTCCCTATTGTCTCTGGCTTGGACTCTGGGAAGTGGAGATCACAGACTATATTGTCTCTCTCTGAGCGTTCTACAGTATTTGGGAGCTCCACTACTGATTGCTTCTCTTCCTCAGCGAACCCATGGTTATCCCTCTCGGAACCTTCTGTTGTGCCTGTTTCCTCTGTGTTGGAAATACTCAGTTCACACCTCAAGATTTCAGTCCCTAAGCCTGGTTTACTGTTCGCCTTGTCATCTACTATACCAATACCTGGCAATGCACCCACCCACCCTATTCCCTCGCTGACCACTACCCGGAAAACCTCTGGAGGAGAAGACCCTTTCAAATTCCTACGTGCAGATGTCAGCAACAACTTTGCCTGTCCGGAGGGTCTCCCTGTTATATCCGATCAATTATCGGTGCTTCTTGGCCCGCACTCTGGTACGATTACTAGGGACCGGGCACCCAGCTGGGGTCCCTCTGCCGTTTCTATTCTGGAAACGCCTCCTTCTCCACAGCTCTGGATTTACAAGTCATTTCGCGTGGCGAGCCCCGTACCAAAAATGTCTGTGCCACCTCTCATATCCTAGAACAGTACTCGCCAATGAACTGCTCGTTTACGGATCCCCTTCCCGCCTAAAGCACTTTAGGAACAACTCAATGTCCCTGAGATCCATGGATGGTCCTGTCTGGCCGCAGTTCTCACCGGGGGCGGGGGTTGGGGGTACGCAAAGTAGTGCCCATGAGTCTCTGGATCACGACTCTACCCCCAATTCTAGACAGTTCAGGAACAATTCCAGATCCCCCAACTCTATGAGTGGTCATGTTCGCCCGGAGGTCTTACCTGAATGGGGGAGGGGGGGTACTGTCAGGAATCCACTCCTGGCTTTTCTCGTAGCCTTGCAGGGTGCTGTTGTTCTCACTAATTCCCTCTTTGCAACCAACAGCAGCTGTGTGGGCTATCACTGCAGCCTAGTACTCAGTCATTGGAGCAGTGCCCTCACACCCTCCTCAGGGGATTGGCCCGCTGGCCTTTAAATACTGCATTCCCACAATCCCTCTCTGCCGAGCATAATCCTTCTTGGACGTTCCTGTGTTCTGCCACAAGCCCTTGCTTGTTTTTCTCGTGACTAATCCTGTGGAGGTGTTCCAGCATTAGTTCCTGCTTTCCCTGCAACCTGCTGCTTCTACCCTTAGCAGAGGTTGCTGTTTGGACCCAGTGGCCTGCTGCTTTTTCTCCCTTTGCAGAGGCCAGCTTAAACTCCCGCGCTGAAGCAACCCGGAGACCTGCTGTGTGCTATCTCCCTGGAGCCCGCAACCTGCTGCTTCTACCTTTAGCAGAGGTTGCTGTTTGGACCCCTTGGCCTGCTGCTCTTTTTCCCTTCGCAGAGGCCAGCTTGAACTCTTGCACTGAAGCACTGGTTTACCGGTGCTGCCTGGCAGTGTCCTCACCCCGGTCTGCCTTCCCTCTCCTAGACCGGCACCATGGGACGTGGACGCCACTTGCGCAAACCCCGTTCCCGACCTGCAGCGATTACGCTGAATCAGGAGGACCTGCTTGATTTCCTGTTGCCGACTCCCTGCTTGGACTACGACTACCACCAGAAAGACCACTTTGATTTGCCCTTTAATAAAATGGCCACCAAGCAGCATCCTGAGATAATCACTAGCAGTAATGTCAGCAGTGGCTGTTACTGATTTTCGGTGTCTGCCTTTGTCCACTCCAAGGTTTCCACAGATAGACAACATTTGTGAAGCGATAGTGCCAGTCCGCCTATCTAATAGGATACACATTTTTTCCCTCACTATCTATATATCTAGAAGGATAGATAGATAGAAAACAGAGACAAATCTGCAGCACTCACCAAGATGATGTTGTCAAAAAGGTATTTATTCACACCATGTGAAGTAACCGAACACAGCTGTTTGAGCCATTATATACAATTTTTTGCTTTTGGAGTACACCAAGCATGTGTGTGTGTGTGTGTGTGTGTGTGTGTGTGTGTGTGTGTGTGTGTGTGTGTGTGTGTGTGTGTGTGTGTGTGTGTGTGTGTGTGTGTGTGTGTGTATATATATATATATATATATATACACATATATATATATATTGTAGCAGGACGGCCTCGCGGCGGGGTCAGTAAGACGCTAGACACGGTGGGAAACGTTCAACTATAGTGGTTTATTAACCACAACCAAAATAAAGTATGGGTGCACTGTCCCTTTAAGAAACTACTTTCTTGAAAATTAAAGCCTGTTCCCTTTAGGGAAACTAACTCACTTCTTGAGCCCTTACTAACAAGACAGCCAGCTAATCTGGTCATGCCCAAAACATATGCAACACAAAGTATAACCAATAAGTGTAATAATAAAGTCTTATCTGTTGCAGCTCCAAACAGCAAACAGGAACACGGTTCCGGGGAGCAGGCTGTGTCCAGCCTCGCAGCAATGTTTATCTTTATCCTGGGTTGGGGTCCCAGCAGCAAAGCTCCTCGCAGGACTGGGGACCAGAGCAGCAGCAGCTGCTACGGCTTCCAAGCCGGGAGAGTTCTCTCCACCTTCCTGTGGAAAAACAAGCTCTCTGTGTGTGTGTCACTTCCTGCTTTTAAACCTGCAGTCTCTCAGGCCTCCTGCTTAATTAGGCTGCAGGTGTGCTTCCTTCTGTCTGAGGAGATTAACACTCTGTGAACTGGCTGCAGCGTCTCTCCATTCACTATTCCAGCCTACTGAGTCAGTGACTCTGTCACATATCCCTCTCCCCAGCGAAACATTGTCCTGTGGAGCGGCCCGTGCACCATTCCCGTGCACCAGCATTTTTGGCGAAAATGTCTGACGTCGGCCCTTCCCTCCCCCCTTTTTTTTTCTTGCCTTCCAATTTAGGCATTTTCTTTTTTGGGTAATTACCAGGCCATCTGGGCCTGAACACTCATCCTTCTCTACCTCTTTCTCTTGTGCCGTCCTGAGTCTAGGGTTGAAGCTTCGCCTTTGTTGTGTCCCCTTTTGCAAATGTCCCCAAGCCTCCTGCTGTCTATCAGCTATCTCTGCCTTCTTCCTCTTGGGCTCAGAGTCTCCCTTACCCTGTAGAAGAGCCAAGACCTCAGTTAGCTCATAGTATTCACTCACCAGTGCTTGTCCTGCTTCTCCCTCTGTTTTTTGACCTTCCTCAAAGGTTTTTTGAACTTCTTCGTCTGAATCAGAAGTCTTCCTGGCCCTTTTCTTAGAAGAACCCACACAGATTAAAGCTTCCCATGATACAGAGCTGTCAACCTTTTTCTTATCATCCGGGCTCTTTTCCAGCTTTTGTTCCTCACCATTTTCTTTAGCTTCCTCTTGATTTTCAACAGAACCAGCACTACCAGTAGAGGACATGGTAGCACTCTTTTTAGGGGTGACCATTTTTTTAAAAAGAGGCCCATGGTGTAATGCCTTCCTTCTTTCTTTCTCCATCAGAAGTGGCCCCTTCACCTTCTGTTTCAACAGTCTGTGCTGTGTCTCCCATTACATTTTCTGTAGGAGAGGTCTCTATAGACTCATCAGGAGAAGAGGGCGAACTGTCTCCTTCATCTACCTCTGCAGGATCACGAGACTCCAATGAGACAGGTACTTGTTCTGTCACATACTCTGCCTTTGTCTCTTCTTCCTTCTTTCCTTTATGCTTCTTGCCTGAAAGCTTCTTTAAACCAGATCCAGTGAAAAGCTTCCTTAGAGGGCTACCTTGAAGCTTAGCCTTCTCTTGTGAAGACAGTAACTCCGCTTCAGTGGTGATGGCTTCTGGATCTTTCTTCATCAGCGTATTTTTAGTGTTGGTTTTCACCTCATTTATCTTTATAACTTCAATTTGGGTGGGGGTCTTATCAACCCTAAGTGCACCCCATGATGCCACTCTATTACCGTCGGCAGACTCGTAGGCTTGGGCCTTTCTTTCTTGTCCCTTTAATTTACTCCGTTGGGAGTGTTGCAAGATAACCTGTGATGTCTTTCTCATCTTATTTTCCAACTGAGCAGTGTCCAACATAACCACATGCTCAGTCTTTAGGGCCTCGAGTATCTCGTCCAGGTCACGCTTTTGTTTCTCCGCCAACTTGCGGCCAGCACGCTCAGACTCCAGGTCCTTCCTCAGGTCATGAAGCTGTCCTTCTGCAAATCTTTTTTCACTCAGTGCCGCTGCCAGTTCATCCTCTTTGGCGTTGAGTCGCGACTCCACATCTCTTAGCAGGTTCAGCGCAAGGCTTAAATCTGTTTATTTTCCTCTATTTCTGACCTGCAATTACCTGTGCTCCTCCCAGACCTTGTCCAGCTCCAGCTGCAGTCGGTCCCTCTCATTAGCCGTGTCGTCCAGCAGCCTGTGGGTATCAGCCATCTCGATTTCATAGCGCAATGTCAGGCAAGCCACCTGACGGACGGTCACCTCCTCCCTCTCGGCGATTTGTATTTTGCGCTCCGCAATCTGCGTCTGCAGCTCTTCAATTTGATCCTGCAAATCCCCTCTCAGGGCCTTCACCTCTTCCCGGTGCTTGCTCTGGGCTTGCGTCAGCGCCGCCTTCATCTTTTGGAGCTCTGTAGTTTTTGTCGCCAGTATCACCGCTGCTTCTGTTTTCCAGGCTTCTTTCTCCTTGGCATACCGACTCATGGAGATGGAATTGCCTCTCTGCTTCTCCAGCTCTTGCTCCAGTCTCTGGACCTTTTCGCGCTCCCTCTCACACAGAATCACCTGGCTTTCAAGCTCCGCCCCCAGCGATGCTCTTGTGGCGTACAGCGTGGCCCTCAGCTCCTCATGCTGTTCTGTGGGGACATACTGGGTACTCAGCCGTTCCTGTAGCACTTGCTGCTTCTCCTTGGCCGCTTGCAGACTTGCATGTATCTCTTGCAGCTGGCTCTGCCATAGGTGCGCTGCTTGTGTTTGCTGCTGGAGCTGCTATACAGATAAGACTTTATCTCACAGCACTTGCTAGCTGCAAATTCACTCACTTCAGCAAAAGGCATTAGCTTTACACAGCAATCCTTACATACCCGACGGGGCAAAATTTGCACTCAGCGCTTGCTAGCTGTAACTTCCACGCTTCAGCAAAAATCATTTTTTTTTTCCGCTTGAGTTCAGTATCTCAACACATCTTCATCTACTGACCCCCAGAGGCGTAAAATCCCACTTCTGACACCACCTGTAGCAGGACGGCCTCGCAGCGGGGTCAGTAAGACGCTAGACACGGTGGGAAACGTTCAACTATAGTGGTTTATTAACCACAACCAAAATAAAGTATGGGTGCACTGTCCCTTTAAGAAACTACTTTCTTGAAAATTAAAGCCGGTTCCCTTTAGGGAAACTAACTCACTTCTTGAGCCCTTACTAACAAGACAGCCAGCTAATCTGGTCATGCCCAAAACATATGCAACACAAAGTATAACCAATAAGTGTAATAATAAAGTCTTATCTGTTGCAGCTCCAAACAGCAAACAGGAACACGGTTCCGGGGAGCAGGCTGTGTCCAGCCTCGCAGCAATGTTTATCTTTATCCTGGGTTGGGGTCCCAGCAGCAAAGCTCCTCGCAGGACTGGGGACCAGAGCAGCAGCAGCTGCTACGGCTTCCAAGCCGGGAGAGTTCTCTCCACCTTCCTGTGGAAAAACAAGCTCTCTGTGTGTGTGTCACTTCCTGCTTTTAAACCTGCAGTCTCTCAGGCCTCCTGCTTAATTAGGCTGCAGGTGTGCTTCCTTCTGTCTGAGGAGATTAACACTCTGTGAACTGGCTGCAGCGTCTCTCCATTCACTATTCCAGCCTACTGAGTCAGTGACTCTGTCACATATCCCTCTCCCCAGCGAAACATTGTCCTGTGGAGCGGCCCGTGCACCATTCCCGTGCACCAGCATTTTTGGCGAAAATGTCTGACGTCGGCCCTTCCCTCCCCCCTTTTTTTTTCTTGCCTTCCAATTTAGGCATTTTCTTTTTTGGGTAATTACCAGGCCATCTGGGCCTGAACACTCATCCTTCTCTACCTCTTTCTCTTGTGCTGTCCTGAGTCTAGGGTTGAAGCTCCGCCTTTGTTGTGTCCCCTTTTGCAAATGTCCCCAAGCCTCCTGCTGTCTATCAGCTATCTCTGCCTTCTTCCTCTTGGGCTCAGAGTCTCCCTTACCCTGTAGAAGAGCCAAGACCTGAGTTAGCTCATAGTATTCACTCACCAGTGCTTGTCCTGCTTCTCCCTCTGTTTTTTGACTTTCCTCAAAGGTTTTTTGTACTTCTTCGTCTGAATCAGAAGTCTTCCTGGCCCTTTTCTTAGAAGAACCCACACAGATTAAAGCTTCCCATGATACAGAGCTGTCAACCTTTTTCTTATCGTTCGGGCTCTTTTCCAGCTTTTGTTCCTCACCATTTTCTTTAGCTTCCTCTTGATTTTCAACAGAACCAACACTACCAGTAGAGGACATGGTAGCACTCTTTTTAGGGGTGACCATTTTTTTAAAAAGAGGCCCATGGTGTAATGCCTTCCTTCTTTCTTTCTCCATCAGAAGTGGCCCCTTCACCTTCTGTTTCAACAGTCTGTGCTGTGTCTCCCATTACATTTTCTGTAGGAGAGGTCTCTATAGACTCATCAGGAGAAGAGGGCGAACTGTCTCCTTCATCTACCTCTGCAGGATCACGAGACTCCAATGAGACAGGTACTTGTTCTGTCACATACTCTGCCTTTGTCTCTTCTTCCTTCTTTCCTTTATGCTTCTTGCCTGAAAGCTTCTTTAAACCAGATCCAGTGAAAAGCTTCCTTAGAGGGCTACCTTGAAGCTTAGCCTTCTCTTGTGAAGACAGTAACTCCGCTTCAGTGGTGATGGCTTCTGGACCTTTCTCCATCAGCGTATTTTTAGTGTTGGTTTTCACCTCATTTATCTTTATAACTTCAATTTGGGTGGGGGTCTTATCAACCCTAAGTGCACCCCATGATGCCGCTCTATTACCGTCGGCAGACTCGTAGGCTTGGGCCTTTCTTTCTTGTCCCTTTAATTTACTCCGTTGGGAGTGTTGCTAGATAACCTGTGATGTCTTTCTCATCTTATTTTCCAACTGAGCGGTGTCCAACATAACCACATGCTCAGTCTTTAGGGCCTCGAGTATCTCGTCCAGGTCACGCTTTTGTTTCTCCGCCAACTTGCGGCCAGCACGCTCAGACTCCAGGTCCTTCCTCAGGTCATGAAGCTGTCCTTCTGCAAATCTTTTTTCACTCAGTGCCGCTGCCAGTTCATCCTCTTTGGCGTTGAGTCGCGACTCCACATCTCTTAGCAGGTTCAGCGCAAGGCTTAAATCTGTTTATTTTCCTCTATTTCTGACCTGCAATTGCCTGTGCTCCTCCCAGACCTTGTCCAGCTCCAGCTGCAGTCGGTCCCTCTCATTAGCCGTGTCGTCCAGCAGCCTGTGGGTATCAGCCATCTCGATTTCATAGCGCAATGTCAGGCAAGCCACCTGACGGACGGTCACCTCCTCCCTCTCGGCGATTTGTATTTTGCGCTCCGCAATCTGCGTCTGCAGCTCTTCAATTTGATCCTGCAAATCCCCTCTCAGGGCCTTCACCTCTTCCCGGTGCTTGCTCTGGGCTTGCGTCAGCGCCGCCTTCATCTTTTGGAGCTCTGTAGTTTTTGTCGCCAGTATCACCGCTGCTTCTGTTTTCCAGGCTTCTTTCTCCTTGGCATACCGACTCATGGAGATGGAATTGCCTCTCTGCTTCTCCAGCTCTTGCTCCAGTCTCTGGACCTTTTCGCGCTCCCTCTCACACAGAATCACCTGGCTTTCAAGCTCCGCCCCCAGCGATGCTCTTGTGGCGTACAGCGTGGCCCTCAGCTCCTCATGCTGTTCTGTGGGGACATACTGGGTACTCAGCCGTTCCTGTAGCACTTGCTGCTTCTCCTTGGCCGCTTGCAGACTTGCATGTATCTCTTGCAGCTGGCTCTGCCATAGGTGCGCTGCTTGTGTTTGCTGCTGGAGCTGCTATACAAATAAGACTTTATCTCACAGCACTTGCTAGCTGCAAATTCACTCACTTCAGCAAAAGGCATTAGCTTTACACAGCAATCCTTACATACCCGACGGGGCAAAATTTGCACTCAGCGCTTGCTAGCTGTAACTTCCACGCTTCAGCAAAAATCATTTTTTTTTTCCGCTTGAGTTCAGTATCTCAACACATCTTCATCTACTGACCCCCAGAGGCGTAAAATCCCACTTCTGACACCACCTGTAGCAGGACGGCCTCGCAGCGGGGTCAGTAAGACGCTAGACACGGTGGGAAACGTTCAACTATAGTGGTTTATTAACCACAACCAAAATAAAGTATGGGTGCACTGTCCCTTTAAGAAACTACTTTCTTGAAAATTAAAGCCGGTTCCCTTTAGGGAAACTAACTCACTTCTTGAGCCCTTACTAACAAGACAGCCAGCTAATCTGGTCATGCCCAAAACATATGCAACACAAAGTATAACCAATAAGTGTAATAATAAAGTCTTATCTGTTGCAGCTCCAAACAGCAAACAGGAACACGGTTCCGGGGAGCAGGCTGTGTCCAGCCTCGCAGCAATGTTTATCTTTATCCTGGGTTGGGGTCCCAGCAGCAAAGCTCCTCGCAGGACTGGGGACCAGAGCAGCAGCAGCTGCTACGGCTTCCAAGCCGGGAGAGTTCTCTCCACCTTCCTGTGGAAAAACAAGCTCTCTGTGTGTGTGTCACTTCCTGCTTTTAAACCTGCAGTCTCTCAGGCCTCCTGCTTAATTAGGCTGCAGGTGTGCTTCCTTCTGTCTGAGGAGATTAACACTCTGTGAACTGGCTGCAGCGTCTCTCCATTCACTATTCCAGCCTACTGAGTCAGTGACTCTGTCACAATATATATATATATATATATATATATATAAATTATAATTATAAAGGAATAGGCACACGTAAATATGCAAAAAGAATGTATTTTATTTTGATAAAGGCTCCAGAGGGTAGGCGAAACGTGTTTGTGTGTGTAATCAGCACATCTACCTGCTCTTACAGGGCCAGTCCCTCCCAGGGCAAAAGTGAACAACAGCAATGACAGTGGCGTGTCTAACAAGTTATATTAAACTGAATGGCAGACAAGTATAGTTCTTTGTTTGTCCAATGACGATTTCATAATCACTTTACAAACAGACAAATGTAGGTAAGTCTCATAAGCTTGAATTCAGTAGACCTGCGGAAAAGGAAAACATTCATTTTTCACAAGGTACAAATAAGTAACAAAAGTTGTTTTTTCCGTTTTACTTACATCCTTTTAAGGAAGCCTGTTATATTAATCATTAATTGTTGTTGTGTAAAACAAACATTTTTGACTTACTATGTGGGATTGCCCATATAAAAAGCAGTCGTCCCGTCTAGGATGAAAATGAAGTGGCATGTTTAAAGCAGCAGAACATGTGTGGGTTTTTAATAGGTGGGAAGCAGGGGGTCTCTGTAGTGGAACCACGTTAATTTTAGCTCCGGAGACCCCCTTCTTCCCGAGATACTAACCGCTACAGGGGGTACTGGTAGGAGCTCCGCAGGTTTAAAGCTCCCGGTCACGCTGACCAATAGGAAGCCACAAGAAATGAAGTCAGGGCTTCCTATGGGCACGCGGAAGCTTTAAATCCGCCATTTCGATAGTCCTACACAGCTCAAGCGGAACACCCTACGGAGGTAAATATCTCTGGAATCCACGGGGTCCCCAAAGCTGAAATGAATATGGTTCAGCTCCAGAGACCCCCTGCTTCAAACCTATAACGCTAAAATTGCTGCTTTAATGTTTTATTGCAGTTGGTTGCCATATACATTTTTTTTTAAACAGACAAGCATAAGTATTTTTGAACCGTTTGTTACATCGTTAACATCTCCATAGTAAACAAATACCGTCGATGGTTTTAACAATCTGAATCTATTATCTTTTGGCGTTAGGACGGTCTGCAGCACTCAAAGTCACAGATTGTTCTTTTTACTCTATTCTTTATTTGCAAAGTAATTATGTTTATCTGTTTGACTAATGACGCCACCATAAGTAGCAGACATGTTTGAATCCAGTGTTCCCAGAGAAATACAAAACCCAGTGCCACTGACAGAGTGGGGAGGGGGTAGGGCTGTTATCCGCAGGCTTCGGTGTATAACCAAAGGAGGTGGCAGTACATTGCAAAATAAGGTGTTACATTACCCATCATCACTGATTTTCTAAAGATCAAGTTCAGGAAACAGAAAAAGGAACAGTATGTTATGGGGACCTTTGTGTGCAATACTCATCAATACACACCTCAAATATTTGTCTCTTCCGTCAATGGCTGGAAATGTGTAGAGACTAAATAAACCTCTGGCCGCCTAAGTTCATTCACCTGGGGCAAAGGTGAGACATGTTGACAGATCAGCTCGGGCTATTTGCAGTGCTGCTTCCCAGTTGTATCTGTCTATAGCAGGAAAGGCCAACTCCAGTTCTCAAGAGCTACCAACAGGTCAGGTTTTAAGGATATCCCTGCTTCAGCACAGGTGGCTCAATAAGTGGCTCAGTCATTGAGCCACTGATTAAGCCATCTCTGCAGAAGCAAGGATATCCTTCAAACCTGACCTGGGGCCGACAGAGAAACTCCGGGGACCTCCTGGTTCAGACGAGGAAAGCACTTTATTTTTTTAGTCGAGCAGCGTGGATTTCTGCTTTTAAAGACATAAACCATAAATCTATAACTTATGAAACATTTCACTTTTCCCTAATCGTTCACTTCTATCTCCCCTGCAGATTCTCTATCCAATATAGATATGCCAAACTGCATTTGTAATTTCCTAATTCCAAGAGCTACTAATTTGTAATCTTGTTATCCTGGCTGTTGCCATATTTGGACAGTACAGGTTGGTGAGCTCAGAATAAGATGTAAGGCCGAGTCCCCAGTCAGTACTGTGGCACGCGCGCCAGGCGGGGGGGGGGGGCGGCGCGTGCACAGCGCTACACCGCGATCTGAGGGGAGAGAGAACGTTTGCAATGGGAGGGGGCGTGGCGGTAGGTTTGCGGGGGCGTGGCCATGACGTCCCGCGGCTGGTTCGCCCTCACTGGTTGAACCGCCGGCGGGGGCGTTGCCACGCCTCCATCGCAAATGCCAATCTCAAATTCCCCTGCCTGCCTGAAAACCTGTCGTGCACCGCTGGGGAAAGGTGTGCGACAAGGTAGGAACTGGGACCGGAGGAACTGGGGGGGCGGGGCTTGATCGCACAGCGCACGCCTCGGTAGTTAGTGGACCGCAGCCTAAGTGCACACACAGGATCCACGAGTTCATAGAATGCCTCTGCAGTCTGCCAGGGCCCTTCCCATCCCTCCCCAATGTGGTAGGATTAGAATGCCTTCGAAATAACATCTTAAACCAGGACCAACTGCAGTCCTCAAGGGCCACCAACATGTCAAGTCCCTTCTTCTGCACAGGTGGCTCAAGCAAAGATATCCTTAAAACCTGACCTGGCGAAGACGGAGTCACTGATTGAGGCACCTTTCCTTAAAACCTGACCTGTTGGTGGCCATTGAGAACTGGCGTTGGCCACCCTTGGTCTAAATGTTCAGGAAGTAACAATGGGACTGAACCAACGTGTGAACATATGTGAGTATCGTCGTCCAATGAGGTTAATTCCACTATGACTGAGTAATACTGGTCACGCTGAAAGTAAAATCCTGCAAAAAGCATGGCCATACCAAAGTGATAAGGACATATTTACCCCCTGTAAGGCTGCGATTATAGTGCTGGCGACGAGACGTTGCTCGAAAACAAATGCATTGTCGCCGTCGCAAGCGCTTATAGTAAGCACGATGGCGCGAATTTTTGAAGCCGGTCAAATTTGATTTTTCAGAGGCTGTTGCCACATGTGACAGCCTCTAAACCAATCAAAGACCTGGTCGCCCGCGACGTCGCCGGAAAGTGAATTACAACTTTTGCTAGCGGCGATGGGTGACATCACCGGTCGCGTCGCCGGTACTATAAGCTTGGCCTAAGATGGATGCAACACATTGCTGATTGTCTGATCCTTCAGCGAGAGATCTGACAGCTGAGGTATTATGTAACTCAGCGGTGCGCAATCTGTGGGGCGCGACCCCCAGGGGGGGCGCGAGACTGCCGACGGGGGGCGCGGGGTTTACAGAGGCCCCGCGCGCTTCCCGAAGGCACTTAAATTAAGTGCCGGGGGAGCTGCAGGGCCTCTGTAAACCATACTTACCCGTGGCTCCGGCGGCTTCCTCCCAGCGTCGCCATGGCAACGCGGCGTCACAATGACGCTGCGAGGTCATGTGACTTCACGTTGCTATGGCAACGTGATGTCATTACGCCGGTGCGAGGGTAAGTTGGGGTTGGGGGGGCGCGGGAGTGAGGGGACAGCCGGCAGGGGGGCGCAGGGAAAAAAGTTTGCGCCCCCCTGATGTAACTCCTTTAACATTAAACAGGTGTATGATGGGAATCCTGCCAGAGCAGTTTCTTTGACCACAAAAGCCTTCCAGTGCTGCACAGGATGTTTGGGCCTCGTTAAAAGGGCAGGGCAGGAAGTTAATTCCATCAGCACTGAAAAGGTTAAATACAATGAACAAATAAGCTACTAAGCCCTGGTCTGTCATCAGCCTGTCATGCCAAACGCTTCCTCACCTTACTAAGCTGGTGCATTCTGAGTATTTCCTTAGAGATTAGGACTCATGTGGAGAGAAGCAGAGGAGGGAGTAGAGAAGCAGAGGAGGAAGAGAAAGAGAGAAGCAGGGGAGAAAAAGAGAGAAGCAGAGGAGGGAGAAAAAGAGAGAAGCAGAGGAGGGAGAAAAAGAGAGAAGCAGACGAGGGAGAAAAAGAGAGAAGCAGACGAGGGAGAAAAAGAGAGAAGCAGAGGAGGGTTGAGAGAAGCAGAGGAGGGAGGAGAGAAGCAAAGGAGGGAGGAGAGAAGCAGAGGGCGGAGGAGAGGAGGTCATGTGAAACGAGTGCCACTGTAAACAGAGGTATTTTAAAGCCACGTACGTGAGTGTGTGACGAAATATTACTGCGGTGAACACCACAACATTTCATATTATGAGGTGCTGCATAGCATCTGTGGGTCAGCATCAATCAAAAGAAAACAACACTTACTCTAAAAGGCCCGTAATATAGTGGGGGGGGGGGGGGTGCGCATGGCAGTTATAGTTGGCTGTGGTTAGCCAGCCATTGTATGCAAGGGCCGCGAGCGCGCACGGCAGTGAGCGTGGAGCCGGGCGATAGCGGGAAAGACTCAAAAAGTAAGTATTCGCGCCGCTGTAATGTATGTGTATGTACAATGTTAATAAATAATTTATTCTTATTTTACGTGTCTCTTTAAAAATATATATATATAATAAATTAATAACACAATCTACATATACATATAAATATATATATATACACACACACTGCAAACCTGTCGCTCCCGGCAGCATGCACTGTACACACAAAAAGTGTGCGCCACGTGCACGCACCTACTATAGAACAAGCCTAAAAGTGCAATCTCAACAAAGGTTTATAAGGAAGACACATGACAGCAAGGAACTAAAGTATTAAGCAACATATTTCATTTGTTTATCTTCCTACAAGTAATCTGTGGCGCCTGATAATAATATGCCATGAGAACCCAGCCCAAAAAAACAAAAGGCTGAAAATATTTAGGGATCAGTACAAGACACTTTTAGATGACATTCAGTGTATGAAGACCATTTACGGTGGCTGCAACTTCTCATTTGTCAATAGGAAACCCCGTTCCCAGATTCCACCGTGATAGTGCGGAGGGGGAGGCTGGATCCAACCTGGACGACTAATAGAGGCGTGACGGTTTTAGATAGGGCACATTATCATTTCTTATCTTTTAACCCTTTGAGTGACCCAAGACATACGCTGCACATCAAAAGGAACAGCACTCTCGGGTCCCTATGAGGTGCCGAATACGCTACGCCATGCATTAAATGTGTTTTCTAGGAAGGGGTCGCGTTTACCACTGACATGATCGGAACGTACGAGGAGTATCTTCCCCTTGTTTCCCCCTGGGGGAAGGGGGGGGGAAAGAAGGGGGGGAAGGGGGGGGGGAAAGAAGGGGGGGGAAGAAGGGGGGGGGGAAAGAAGGGGGGGGAAAGGGGGGGGAAGGGAAAGGGGGGGAAGGAAGGGGGGGGGGAAGGGGGGGGGGAAGGAGGGGGGGGGGAAGGAGGGGGGGGGAAGGGGGGGAAAGAAGGGGGGGAAGGGGGGGAAAGAAGGGTAGGAGGAAGGGGGGGGGGGAGGAAAGAAGGGGGGAAAAGAAGGGGGGGGAAAGAAGGGGGGGGGAGAAGGGGGGGGAAAGAAGGGTGGGGAAAGAAGGGGGGGGAAAGAGGGGGGGGAAAGGGGGGGGAAGAAAGGGAGGGGGAAGGAGGGGGGGGGAAGGGGGGGGGGGAAGGGGGGGGAAGGGGGGGAGAGGGAAGGGGGGGAAGGGGGGGGAAGGGGGGGGAAGGGGGGGATCCGCCTGCGACCATGTGATTGCTGCACCAAGAAATCACGATGCTGAGTGATGGAAAACGGGTCGCACTCCGGTGGCATCGGTCTTAGGCACTGAAAGGGTTAAACCGGCACCCCTAGCTGCTTTTTTATTTTTATTTTTTAACCTATATATTTATTTATTTTTTACAGGATTCTGGAACTAGACAGCGCTGTTTTTAACCCCTGGGGACACACTGGTTCCTGAGAGACTTAGCAGTGAAGTTTCCACACCCTGTAGGGGGAAACTGCATTCACAATAAACAAAATAGCCACCAAAATGTGCGGGTCGCACGTGCGATAGGAAGCCCGCATATCATTGTGTTTGTGGCTTCCTATTGGACGGCCGTTTCATTCCCCTCAGGAAGCACCGGGAAATATCTACAGAGCCAATGGGGTCCCTGGAGCTAAAACAATAACGTGGCTTCACACGGAGGCACCCTTCAGTTAAAAAAAAAAAAAAAAAACCCCAAAAGATATATTAAAACATGACAGGATTGCTGCATTAACAATTTTATGAGTATAAATTACCTTTCTGGATTTTTTTTTAAATCGGACTTCCACCAATACCTCTCACCCTGCACATTGTGGGTCCTATGCGGACTTTAACCATTTAACCCATGCATTGCCTGGTGTGCCCTTTGCCTATACTTCAAAGTTTCGATGTATTAAGATCACTTTTGCCCGGTATGTGGCGTAGAAAGGGCCCCTTCTTTTCCCCTCCGTGTGCAGACCTAGCAGGCTGGAGGTGTCAAGCAGCGATTACGCAACTGGTTTGCCATAGCAACAGCGAGGATGATCTGCAAAAACCTCTGCTACCGCCGCCTCCTCCTCCTCCTCTCCTCCTCTGCAGAGGAACACGTCTGACTGCCGGAGGGGATTTGGCAGGCGTGTGTTCAACTTTGGCCTACTACAGTCCCTCCTGTTTAGATTGGCAGCGCTATTGCATGTTTACTGTGCTCCCATGGCCTTTGGTGTTGGAAGGCGAAGGGTGGATTTGGACTACCTACATTTATATCCCCCCTTTTTTTTCCTCCTCCACCTGATGACCCGTTTTGCCGGCAAGGCCTTAACCCCATCAGTGCTGCGACAAGTGTTGCACCTGTGAAATAACAGCCTACTGTGTTATGTCATTTAGTTACAAGCACAAATGCCTCTTTAGAAGATAAGACGAACTATTTCCCCTTATTTCTGAAATCCCAGGTCTAATAATGACTGGCTATTTGCAAAAGTGATGGGTGTTTTCACCAGGTGCCAAACAATGTCCTTTGGGCAGCAAAGGGGTAAATATGGCTGGGTATCTGGGTATCTGGAACTGGATGTTGCTAGAATATAAATAACAGGGCTGTTCAACTCCAGTCCTCAAGCCTCACAACAGGTCAGGTTTTCAGGATATCCCAGCTTCAGCACAGGTGGCTCAATCAGAGGCTCAGTGTGGGACTGAGCCTCTGATTGAGCCACCTGTGCTGAAGCAGGGATATCCTGAAAACCTGACCTGAGGGGGAGGGGCTTGAGGACTGGAGTAGAGCCCCCCTGATATAGAGGGAGAGATCTGAAATGCTTGGAAACAAAGGTGAGAGGAGGGCTGCAGATCCATAGCCACTTCTGGGTAATCACAAAACCTCGGTTTGAAGCAATTCTTTAGGCTGAGCGGCAATCTTAATCTCTAAAAGGAAGTGTGGAACACCTCCCCCCCCCCCCCCCCGGGTGTGGGCGTGTCATGTGATCGTTCACATGACCAGAAGCCTGCCATCGGATCCCTGGCACTGTAAGGATGCACTTATAGTGCCTTGCGATGGCGACGCAGCTCGAAAACAAATACATTGACTCCGTCGCCTGCGCTTATAGTAAGCGAGAGGGCGCGACGGAGCAACGTCGTGGCAAAGAAATTGGTAGCCAGGTCTATTTTATTTTTTAGAGACCGTCGCCACATGTGACTGTCTCTAAACCAATCAGAGATCGCGGCCCGCCCCCTTTGGTGACGTAATTGGCGACCGTCGCTAAAAACCAAATTACAACTATCGCGGGTGGCGAAGGGTGACGTCATCGGTCGCGTCGCCAGCACTATAAGCGCGGCTTAAAGGTTATAGCAGCAAACTCATGTAATGTTAGTATCTTGCCTGCTGAGCATGTTATGCTCCTCTCTTTTTTAAATCAAGATTTTTAACCACAAAAAAAAAAAGATCTTCTTAATCTCTGGCGTCCTGCACTGGGCTCCAGGGAGAGCTCCATTTTGACCTACCGGACGCTAATTATTTCAAAACCATACATCTCCTGAAGCGGAATTGAAAACAAAAAACCAGCATTGGAAAGGCAAAAAAATAAAAAGTCTCCAAAAGGAAGAAATGTGGGAACAAAAAAAACCCCAATAAATTGCCGATCGGCATGGACTGTGACCTTAACTCTTTGAGTGCACCCTGGCCCTGTGGCCCACCTGGCACTTGCAATTACGTGACTGCTCCGTCACCGACGATGGAACAGAAGTGCTCATCCCCATTCCTTCTTCATCAGTGCAGATAGTGTCCTTCACTCACACGCGCAGACACGATCTCCCATAAGAAAATGTAAAAAAAATTGTGTGGGGGCGGGGGGTGGCGTATCTACATTATGAGACACACACACACGAGAACGTTTGTGAACCCCTTAGGATTTTCACATATTTCAAACCGAAAATGTTATTAGATCTTAATCTAAGCCCTAATAATAGATAACGATAACCTGATCAAATAAATGGGACAAAAACATGATACTTTTTCAAGATTCATTTATCCACAAATGATTCAACATTCAATATCCACGTGTAAAAAAAGTATGTGAATCTTTAGAATCAGTACCTGGTGGCGCCCGCTTGAGCAGTAATGACTTCAGCTAAGCATTTCCTGTAACTACTTGTCAGTCGATCACATCAGTTTTGAGGAATTTTGGCCCATTCCTCCTTACAGAACTGCTTCAACTCAGTGACATTTGAGGGCTTCCTTGCATGGACAGCTCTCTTCAGGTCCTGCCACAACATTTCAATGGGGTTTAGGTCCGGACTTTGACTAGGCCATTCTAAAATGCAGAATATCTTCTTCTGCAGCCATTCTTTTATAGATCTGCTTGTATGCTTAGGATCATTGTCTGGCTGCATGACCCACTTTTGCTACAGCTCATTACCGGTTGGCCTTCATTCTCCTCTAGAATCTTCTGATATAATGCAGAATTCATTGTTGTGTTAATGACAAGCCGTCCAGGTCCTGAGGCAGTAAACCAGCCCCAAACCATCATACTCCCACCGCCATGCTTGACGGTTGTGATGAGGTTCTCTTGTCCGAACGCAGTGTTTGGTTTTCACCTAACATAACGTTTCTCATTGAAGTAAAAAAGTTCTACCTTTTGATTAGTCTGTCCAGATAAAACATTGTTCCAGAAGTCTTGTGGATCATCCAAGTGCTCCTTGGGAGCTTCAGACGGGCAGCAATGGTCTTTTTAGAGAGCAGTGATTTCCCCCTGGCTATCCATCCATGAACACCATTCTTGTTCAGTCTTTTTCTGATTGTTGAGTCATGAACACTCACATTAGCCATGGCGAGAGTGGTCTTGGATGTGATCATTGGATGTTACTCTGGGGTTCTTAGTGACTTCCTGGATGATTTGACGTTTTTTTCTTGGAGAAGTTTTGGTAGGATCACTGCTCCTGAGATAGTGTGACTGTGGTCTTGAACTTTCTCCATTTGTAGACTGTCTGACGGTGGATTGGTGGAGTCCCAAAGCCTTAGAAATGTTTTTTTAACCCTTTCAAAACTGATGAGCATCAATAACTACTTTTCTGGAGCCCCGAGATTTCTTTTGATCGTGGCATGACGTGTTTCCACACCTGTATGGTGAAGACCAAAATCATAAAGTTTCTGATCTTTATATAGGATGGGGCCTCCAAAACTCACCCCTGACGATCTACCTAATTATTTGAACAGCTGATTCTAATTTAATTTAGCTGATCAAATCTGTGTTTCACTTACCTTTACACATACCCTTTACTCATACATTATTTAGTTTCACAAGACATGGAATTGGTTAATATTAACCCTGTTGGATATTTAAGAATAGACTGGTTTTGATTTGAGAAACTTATCATGGAAAAACTATGGAATTGCCATAATTATCATTGGGGATCACAAACTTTTTCTCGCCACTGTATATATGTAGCGGGTCTTCGGAGCTGAACGAGATACTTGGCCAGGTATTTGCTGCCAGTTACGTCCTTGCTTAAATGTCTGTGACCCCACGAGCCTATAGAAAGCTGCGATGTATGATGTTGTCACTTCCTATTGGCCCACGTAACACGGGAGATTTATTTTGCATTTTGTTTCCCGCGGAGGGGATGCTTCCGGCAGCAACTTCCCCGGTAAGTATCTTGGAAACCAGAAGATCCCGGAGCTGAAAGTAACATGGTTCAGCTCTTAAGACCCCGTATTTCCGATCTATGTAATAAACATTGAGGTAAAAAAAAAAGGAGCAAGTGGTGCCCTTTCTTTAATCTTTGACACAATTAATTCCAAAATCTCATGTTTTCTATTCTATAGAAATATCAGACATGTCAACTCTTACGGATTTCCTATAAGTTGTGCTGATTTGGAGTCTCACTGACTTTTAAAATCAACGTCCCATTTACTTCAATGGAATCTAACTGATACAAAACAATAATTCTTGAAAATATGGATGAATACATAGTTTGAGGGGACTATCTTATAACTCCTCTGTCATCACTGCAATTTTGGAATTGCTGCTGTATGTGACTCTAGATCAGTGTTTTTGTAACATTTATTTAGTAAAGGAACTCTATGATTATATTGTAAAATTCTGAGGAACCTCAACCCTCTCTAATAGTGCATCAGAGATCAGATGCATTGTAAGCAACCCCAACCACCTCTAATAGCGATTCTGAGATCAGATGCATTGTAAGCAACCCCAACCCTCTCTAATAGCGATTCTGAGATCAGATGCATTGTAAGCAACCCCAGCCCTCTCTAATAGCGATTCTGAGATCAGATGCATTGTAAATTCTTCTGTATTTGGTACAATATTCAAATGACCTGAAAATTGCAGGGAACCCTCTAGGGCTGCCCTTGGAACTCTTGTTGGAAAACACTGCTCGAGATAGACAATAACTAAAGCTGTGTTGCATACACTGTATTATTTGCCAGTGTCTTTTGCAGTTAGGTTTTTTCAGTCTATATTGCAAAGTTATTACATTTATTTTGAAATGTGAAACAAGGGAAACAATGTTGAAAGGGATGAGCCCCCACAACTCTTCATGTGCTGCAGAGTATCACAGTCCAGGAATATATAGTCCATATGTTAATTTTGCAAAACGATGACGGACACGCAGGAGTTAAGAGAATGATTCCAAGCAAAGTCTCCTGACTTACCCCTAATGTGGGAGCAGCCTGGTGGTACACAGAGTGTTGACCGGAGTAGTCTTGCAACCAACTGCGGACCCCTCCAAAATGTATATCCCGCACATATATAGCTGTTCACCTGGGGTAGCTTGTAAATTGTATGTAATGAAATAGTCACTTACTCCAGTATTGCTGCTCTGTCCGGATCGACGTGCTCCAGGCTGCTGGCAATGGTGTGTAGAAAATCCTCTCAATGAAGGGAGTGAATCAGCGGGCACTGCTAGAAAAAATGGATGAAGGCTGGACTGCGCTAAAAAAATGCCTTTATTAAATCATGGCAAAATACAGATAAAAAGGGAGAGTCCCCCCTCAGCGCTCTAACGTGTTTCGCCCCACAGGGGTGAAACGTGTTAGAGCACTGAGGGGCGACTCACTTATTCTATTTTGCCATGATTTAATAAAGGCATTTTTTTAGCGCAGTCCAGCCTTCATCCATTTTTTCTAGCAGTGCCCGCTGATTCACTCCCTTCATTGAGAGAAATGTGAAACAAGCCTAAACCACTTCAGTGTGATGCCAATCACTTCAGTGCTCTGTAATGTGTTGCGTGGTCTTCTGCCTCTTATATGATGAATACAAGCCTACATGTGCACACATTGCAGGCTCCCTTATCATTATTTGTTCATGCTGAGATTATTTGCGTGTGTTTGTTGGCTGTGCTTTTTGTAACCCCCAACCTCACCACAAAGGTCTGTACTGTTTGCAGACAACACAGTGGTGTCCAAATTTGGAAGATGATGATCTTTATTTGAAAATACTTTTGGCAGGGCATTAAAGTCTCCAGTGCACTGCCACGTCATCTCAAGGGGGAGGACAGTGTGTATGCGAGTGTGGTGGGGGGGTATGACTTTTCTCCTGCTTCTTTCCGGCTGTGACACTTCTTCGTTCTATGACCATGTTCTTTAGAAGTCATCCTACTTAGCAACACCCTCTGCAGCTGCATGTCACCCCATCTCCAACATTGTAGCAATAGTCTAATTGACGTAGTGGTCCTGAAGGAGTGAAGATTTACCGTAGTTATCATACCCTTTAATCCAGGGGTGGCCAACTCCAGTCCTCAAGGGCCACCAACAGGTCAGATTTTCAGGATATCCCTGCTTCAGCACAGGTGGCTCAATCAGTGGCTCCTTCAATCCTGACCTATTGGTGGCCCTTGAGGACTGGAGTTGGCCGCCCCTGCTTTAATCGATCAAGAAAATAGTTTTAAAAAGCTCATTGGTGGAAGAGACACACGAAAAAGAGACCTGTGAGGTTTGAAAAGCTCTGCATACTATAGATTCATCTATGGAGATCTGTTGGTTCACTAAAAGGTATTACGACTACTGCAAAATATATCCGTTAATTATATTGCAGTACATGGCTGTGCTGTGGAACATGTAGGTATCTTATGATGAGAAGATACTAATAATTTTCACTGCACACTGCACTTCCTTGCCTGCCACGAAACCACCCGTGGTGGCTGCTGTCAGTTAGCAAGGTAGGGAAGAAAAAGGGGGGGAAAAGTCCTCGGGCGCGTCACTCTGCTCCCAGCTCCACGACGTATGTTACGTGTAAAATAGAAGAGAGAGGGGAGGGCCACAATAAAAAACAACTCAAAGTTATACACACTTCTTTCTTTAGAGTGGGAAGGGAGGGGTGGGAGGGGAAAAACAGGGGAAGAATGATATTACAACACACTGTTCGGGTAGAGACACACTCACATGGAATTTCTAATATCATGAGCTGGTGTTCTCTCCTCAACACGTGATGACACAGGTTGTAGGTGAGGAAGTGCTCTCTGGTATCTTCCTTGACAAAAATAAAAGGGAAAACAAAATAGTGCAATACAATTTAATTAGACAGTGGGTGAATGAGATTTAAAACTTACAAGGGACCGATATTTTCAGGCATAGAAAGGAGATGTCGCCAGACTCCACAGCATATCCCTTTCTGGATTGCAGTGTTGCTTCTCGGCTGATCCCTGCTGGCAAAAGGTCTTTGTATCTGTATGTGGGGATAGTTCTGGCTGCTGTGTGGATACTTATGGCCCGTGCACAGGCTATGTTCTCCTCCGGCCGCCTATCTCCTCCACAGATGCAGTCTTCAGTTTCCTTAGTCCGTTGCGCGTGCGCATGCGCAGACGGCAAGACGCTGGGCCAGGATACAGGGAAAAGAAACTCCTCGCTACGGTGGCTTGGAAGAACCAAAAAACGTCAGACGCGTTTCGCCAATGCTTCCTCAGTGACGTTGGCAGTCAGGGTAGCAGCAGTCTTTTATATCTTGGGAGTTCTTCGGTTTAACCTTAGGTGTGCTGGTTGTTCTCTAGTCACATAGGATGTTCTATATAGCCAATCTACACTGATACACATATTAATAAATAGTATAACATACATTCACATTATATCTCGTTTATAACACATAACATATTTATAAAAACAGGTGGCATGTTGAAAAACCTTTATTAATTACATGCGCCCTGTAGGGAATTAAAAAGGGGAAACTGAGACGGAAGAAATATTGGGCAATCCAGGAAAAAACTTTGTTGAGGGTGCCAATTAATATTAATTAAAATGAACTACTTTTTGGTAAAATCCTATAAAAATTTGGATTAAAAAAACACCCACTTCAAAGCAATATAGACTCAGAACAACCATGCACACTAGTTGAACAAAACAGCATCAGCAATTAAGTGTTTGTTAACCCGTTCTGTTATTCATGTGATATACCTTCTTTGTTAAACAGACGGCATTTTTAGAAACCCTTGTCTTTAATATCTTATAATTTTTTAATCCACATTTTTATAGGATTTTACCAAAAAGTAGTTCATTATAATTAATATTAATTGGCACCCCCAACAAAGTTTTATCCTGGATTGCCCAATATTTCTTCCGTCTCAGTTTCCCCTTTTTAATTCCCTACAGGGCGCATGTAATTAATAAAGGTTTTTCAACATGCCACCTGTTTTTATAAATATGTTATGTGTTATAAACAAGATATAATGTGAATGTATGTTATACTATTTATTAATATGTGTATCAGTGTAGATTGGCTATATAGAACATCCTATGTGACTAGAGAACAACCAGCACACCTAAGGTTAAACCGAAGAACTCCCAAGATATAAAAGACTGCTGCTACCCTGACTCTGCCAACGTCACTGAGGAAGCATTGGCGAAACGCGTCTGACGTTTTTTGGTTCTTCCAAGCCACCGTAGCGAGGAGTTTCTTTTCCCTGTATCCTGGCCCAGCGTCTTGCCGTCTGCGCATGCGCACGCGCAACGGACTAAGGAAGCTGAAGACTGCATCTGTGGAGGAGATAGGCGGCCGGAGGAGAACATAGCCTGTGCACGGGCTTTAAGTATCCACACTGCAGCCAGAACTATCCCCACATACAGATACAAAGACCTTTTGCCAGCAGGGATCAGCCGAGAAGCAACACTGCAACCCAGAAAGGGATATGCTGTGGAGTCTGGCGACATCTCCTTTCTATGCCTGAAAATATCGGTCGCTTGTAAGTTTTAAATCTCATTCACCCACTGTCTAATTAAATTGTATTGCACTATTTTGTTTTCCCTTTTATTTTTGTCAAGGAAGATACCAGAGAGCACTTCCTCACCTACAACCTGTGTCATCACGTGTTGAGGAGAGAACACCAGCTCATGATATTAGAAATTCCATGTGAGTGTGTCTCTACCCAAACAGTGTGTTGTAATATCATTCTTCCCCTGTTTTTCCCCTCCCACCCCTCCCTTCCCACTCTAAAGAAAGAAGTGTGTATAACTTTGAGTTGTTTTTTATTGTGGCCCTCCCCTCTCTCTTCTATTTTACACGTAACATACGTCGTGGAGCTGGGAGCAGAGTGACGCGCCCGAGGACTTTTCCCCCCCTTTTTCTACTCATACATATACAGAGGTTGGTGAATAACCTCTGAAAGACTCAGGCAGCGGAATCATTCTGTGGAAAGGACTGAAGCCACACCTTGAATAGTAGGCAAAAAACTTTTCTTGGCGCAAATTTTCTCTTTTTCCAGCTAGGTAGGGAAACCCGAACTCCTCTTCTTCACTGTAAATGGGCCTTCTCCTGCAGTTTTGGGTGAACTTCCCCCCCCCCCCACTTTTTTTTATTTTTAAACCCCCAGGGTCCCCTAACAAGAGCCGATGACTGACTCTCCTTGACAACTTGCTCTTGGCAAACTGGTTACCTACATGAATAACCCCTTAAGGTCCTAAGCTGCCAATGACTTCAACAGCAGGTTTTGGCCAATCTCAGTTCATCAGACCTTATTGAATAAGGCTCTAAATTCTACCAAAGGTGACATTGTGTGCTCATTTGTATGCCATTTCCCAGAATCCCTGGCTGCAGTGGAAGCACTGTATGCCAAGAAATAATGGTGAAAAGCGGTGTTGCAGACCTGTCTGAGACATGTGAATGCGCTCACAAGTGATATTTGTATTTACTGTACAGTGGAGGGTTTTGTCACTTTTTTTTACCCACCATAACTTATATAATGTGTGATGAACTTCTAGCAGAAATATACAACATTCTGATTTTTTTTCTCCAATTCTGCATAGAACTTTAAAGTGTTTATCCACATGGGTCTTGGTTTTTCCCCATTGTCAGAAAATTACATTCATTTTTATACAGAGAAAACCAAAACGATAAAAATAAAGAAAATACAAAATCGCATAAATAATGTGTTTAGCTTTATTTCTAAATAGTGTAAGTGTTATTTCTATGCCTATTTACTGATTCAGCTATCAGCTAATACAGCTATTACATAATGAGTCAGAAGCGCTGCTGAGGCGACTAATTACCATAAACCGGTTTAGCCAATCCAGATTGTTTTAAATGTCTATAAGCATAGTGACAGTCAAGATCAGATAGACACCCAAACAGACATGAGACTGCATTTCTCAAGCACATTGCTGATCCAACATCACAGTGCAGCCATCTCCTCTCCTTCAAGCAGCCTGCAAATTCCAGCTCTGACATGAGCTGTGCTAGGAAAACCAGTGACACGCAAGTAACACATTCGCCTGAGACGAGCTGCCTGTCACCAGCTAGAGCAAACAGTATATTTCCTTAGCCACTGAAAACTCTGCATACTGTCTGCTCATGGAACTAGCTACATCAACAAAATGTCTAGGACTGTTTACGAAGATTATTATAGAAGACAGATGTGATGATGAAACCACAGAGTGCGCAGAGTTTTCAAACGCTCATTGGTCGAAGAAGAAGAAGAAACGCATGAAAAAGAGACCAGTGAGGTTTAAGAAAAAAAGCTGTTGCTGGTTCACTTCACAGAAAAACAAATAAGGTAGCACTAATTTCTAAATGTGATGGATATGAAAATATATGAATTCACTTGAAAAGAATGGCTGGCTGGCTGCCTGTGATATAACTCTGACCCCAGGTCAGAAAGAATGAATGGAAAGAGTGTTATATCTCTGGCGCTGGGCACATAAATCAAACATATATAAAGGACCAGAGTCGATGGTACTGGTAGATCCAATGTTGTACTCCACGTGTAGATGATCAAACATGGAACAAGAATAAATAAAAATACATAGCGTAATACTGTATGATAACCTGAACAAGTATAACAAAAACACAATACAAACAACAAATGCTGAGAACAGACAGGTGACTGATAGTTATACAAAACACATTTAATAAAACACAATTAATAAAACACAAATGATAGTGCTATAGATTAAAATGTGGAATGGGTCCCACTGATAAACTCCTGCTGTAGCTGAAGTACCCGCTTACCAGAAGTGAGAAGGTAACTGGCAGTGGATATTCAGAGAGTATCCCCTCTCTCCCTGTGGCCAGTCTGCTCCGAGTGTTCCTCTTTGGCATCAACAGCGTGCTTTTATTCAATGTCGGCTTCCGGGTGGAGCACTCCCCTGCTTTCGTGGGGACAGACCTCTGCAGCTCTGTGGCTCCAACCTCTGTGGCTCGAACAGCCTGTGGATGTGTAATCACAGCTGCAGATTCGCAACTGCAGATTCTCCAGGACCCTGCCCAACAGTGACGTGCGGATGGTAACGGCAGATTCGCTCGTGCTCCGATCGGTGTAATGACTCAAATCGATAGTCAGCGGGAATGTCAGCATGAAGTTAAGCAGTAAAGTGGAAAAGCGGGACCACCCTACGCGTTTCGGAAGACGCTGCTTCCTTCCTCAGGGGTGTAACGATAATGTCTCAGTCCCTGTATGTCCGTATAGAAATAGTTCCAAATAAAAGGTGCAGTACACTTATTAGTAGTTACGGACATGCGCAGTATAGATATCCAATCTGCTAGGTGCCTCAGCAAAAAATACAAACAAATACATAAGACAAAAAACAATAAAAACATATAAACAAATAATAATTAATAAAAATAAACCATTGGGGAATGATATTCCTTCTATATGTGCAGAGCATTAGTGCCCAACCTCTAATTGCTATCATATATTTATATATTATATTCATATACACCTTTGCACAAATGGTCACAGATGATCTAGAGATGCAAAGCCGCAAATATAAAATCAAAAGAGATAATCTCAGCATTGAGGAGAAATGTGTGTTACGTGCACTTGGAGAAAATGACTCTATTGTGATCAAGCCTGCTGATAAAGGGGGGGGGGGGTTGGTAATCATGGAATAAAAACATACTATGTTCAGGAATCATTACATATTCTTGGAGATAGGTCCACTTACCAACTCCTCCCCTCCAACCCTACAGTCAATTATCGACAACAATTATTAAATTTTCTAAACATGGGCCTAAATCAACAAATCCTAACCAAACAGGAATTTGAGTTTCTTTATAATCAATATTCCATCATTTCAAATTTTTATATAATCCCCAAAATTCATAAAAACCTAGATCAACCACCTGGACGTCCAATTATATCAGAAATTCAGTCACTTACCTCCCATTTTTCTCAATTCATAGACCATCACCTACAACCATATGTTATTAAGCTCCCATCATATCTCAGGGACACGACCCACATACTGCAGACCCTCAATGACATTCAATGGCTACCACATTATTATTTAGTAACAGCTGATGTCACTTCGTTATACACGGTCATTGACCATGCACAGGGTTGTGATGCTATTGGTCAAGTTTTAGATAATGACCCTTCAGTTTCCAATGCATTTAAATCTTTTTTTAATCTCAGGTATTCAATTTATTCTTTCACATAATTTTTTTAATTTTAACAATTCATATTATTTACAGATATGTGGCACCGCCATGGGCACCAGGTTTGCTCCAAGTTATGCTAACTTATTTATGGGCAGCTGGGAAAATAAATTAATCTGGTCCAGCTGCCCCTTTGGAGCAAACCTGGTGCTCTGGCGGCGCTACATCGATGACATTTTTTTCATTTGGTCAGGTTCGCAGCAACAGTTGGAATCATTCCAACACTATATGAATGACAATTTATTTAATTTAAAATTCACTTTTTCATCAGGTAACACTTCAATAGAATTTTTAGATTTAGTTATTTACATCATGGATAATTCATTACACACTAAAACATTTTTTAACAGTTCAAGCGAACAATTATCTACATGCCAATAGTCATCACAACCCAGCTTGGATCAATAATATACCAAAAGGACAGTTTACCAGACTGAAACGGAATAGTTCCACTCCAGATGTATTCAACACACAAGCACAAGATCTAAAAAATAAATTCATAGATAGAAAATATCCGTCTCATGAATTAGATCAAATTATATCCGAAGTGCAATCAATAGATAGAACCACCCTTTTAAAATATAAGCAGAAAAAAACAGAAACAACAATAAATATACCTTTCATCACTCAATATAACCAAATGGCTCCAGCCATAAGGAAAACTCTTCGCAAGTACTGGCCAATTCTAAGAACGGATAAAGATTTGGTAGATATACTACCTATCAACCCGAAAATTATATTTACAAAAGCATCAAATATATGTCAAAAATTAGCTCCCAGCTGCCCCTTGATGCGAACTAAGCACCGCACAAACAATGCCGCCAAGGGATACTATACTTGCAATACATGTACAGCCTGCAAGTACAGTGCGAAAAGTTTTTCTTTTACTTCCATCAGCACATCTAGGACATATACCATCAAACAACATATCACATGTAATAGCACTAATGTCATTTATCTCCTTGAATGTCCTTGTGGTCTGCAGTATGTGGGTATGACCACCAGGTCCATCAAACGTCGACTATATGAACACATTTACAATATTAAAAAGGGCTTGATCACACATAGTGTGTCTAGCCATTTCCTCCAAGTGCACGGCAAAGATCCTAAGGGTCTTAAATGTATGGCAATAGAAGTCCTCACGCCTCATTGGCGAGGAGGCAACATTACAAGTCTTCTGGGCAGAAGAGAATCCTTTTGCATCTATGAGCTCCAGATTCTAGCACCATCTGGTCTCAATATAGAGTTTGATCTCAAATCCTTTTTGATGGACAAGTAAGGAACTATAAGTGGTTTACTATAACCATCTTATTACCGTTCATTGTATGTTGTAGCATTTGTCACCTAATCCTATCAGTAATATTGTATTTATATATCACATTATAGTAACACTTATATTAACTCACATTTTAGTTTAATACAAGTATTCACATATCACCCACTATATATTAGTTTATCACTAAATAGGTTACATGTTGTACTGGTATCCTCTGTTTACAGCTCCCTCATTTAGGTAGGAGCACATACATGCACTCACACTGGTTTTGTGCACAGCTCCTCTAGTAGGCAGCATACTAATGCCATTATTGATATTGGTATGCATAATACTCATAGCTGCATTGCTATTTACACCAAGTACTAGACACTATGATTCATATGGATTATTATTAATATCACACAGACACCTTTTTTTTATATTCACATTTGTAGTATAGACATACATACATCATAGGGATTGTATAATGCACATTTTGGACTCTCTTTGTTCAAGATATATCTCATGGTTTTGCATATATAGCATTTTATGAACATTGTAGGATGCTATTGATATAATTATTAAAGCATCTCAGACGCTTTACATTGATATAATAAATATAAATATATGATAGCAATTAGAGGTTGGTCACTAATGCTCTGCACATATAGAAGGAATATCATACACCAATGGTTTATTTATTTTTAATTATTATTTGTTTATGTTTTTATTGTTTTTTGTCTTATGTATTTGTTTGTATTTTTTGCTGAGGCACCTAGCAGATTGGATATCTATACTGCGCATGTCCGTAACTACCAATAAGTGTACTGCACCTTTTATTTGGAACTATTTCTATATGGACATACAGGGACTGAGACATTATCGTTATACCCCTGAGGAAGGAAGCTGCGTCTTCCGAAACGCGTAGGGTGGTCCCGCTTTTCCACTTTACTGCTTAACTTCCTGCTGACATTCCCGCTGACTATCGATTTGGGTCATTACACCGATCGGGGCACGAGCGAATCTGCCGTTACCATCCGCACGTCACTGTTGGGCAGGGTCCTGGAGAATCTGCAGTTGCGAATCTGCAGCTGTGATTACACATCCACAGGCTGTTCGAGCCACAGAGGTTGGAGCCACAGAGCTGCAGAGGTCTGTCCCCGCGAGAGCATGGGGAGTGCTCCACCCGGAAGCCAACATTGAACACCAGCACTCTGTTGATGCTGTTTTGTGTTTTTGTTATACTTGTTCAGGTTATCATGCAGTATTACACTATGTATTTTTATTTATTCTTGTTCCATGTTTGATCATCTACTCGTGGAGTACAACATTGGATCTACCAGTAACATCGACTCTGGTTGTATATATCCTTTATATATGTTTCATTTATGTGCCGAGCGCCAGAGATATAACACTCTTTCCATTGGTTCACTTCACAGCAATACTGTGCATAACACAATTTAGCCAGTTTAGTTAGCCTTACCTTTTAAGTTTATGTGGTGGAAAAGATTGGAAAGTAAATCGCTAAGTCCAAAAATGCACCATCAGCTCACCAACTGCGAAGGCTTAAAAACATTTATTGAGACTACATAAAATTGAAAAAAGGGACAAACAAAAAACTAATACATACAACCTCCTACGCGTTGAGAAAGGGCTCTTAGGAGCCTGAAACGCGTAGGAGGTTGTATGTATTAGTTTTTTGTTTGTCCCTTTTTTCAATTTTATGTAGTCTCAATAAATGTTTTTAAGCCTTCGCAGTTGGTGAGCTGATGGTGCATTTTTGGACTTAGCGATTTACTTTCCAATCTTTTCCACCATGTTATTGCTTTTTGATTGGCCAGACGCGCTGAGGATCACAAGATACGGCTTATAGGTGTTTGGCGTTCTATTACCTTCTTTCTGTGGATTACACATCAACTAAGAAGGGGAGCGTTCATTGGACGGACCGGAAGTGCTATGACGCACTACCAGCACTCGTGAGCTCCACGCCATTGATGTGAGGAGGTGCAGCTGACCGCCAGGACCACCGTGTCCTCACTGCTAACGGGACAGCCGCACACAGACCCAGGAGTGCTACAAGAGGGATCGATAGAGGTACTCAGATTGTTTCTCCATCACACAGCAATCCCAGGTAGCGTTGTCCAATGGAGCTCCTTCATAGTCTGCCTGCTGTCCTTAGAGACCTTTTCCATCGTTCATTCTACTACACCTCCGTACTGACTTTTGCCTGTTACTTACCTCAGTTGTCCACCATATTATTATATTATTTTCGGGACTTTTCTGTTATAGAGCTTAGAGTAGCTTTGTCATTGACCTTTTACGTTTATGACCTGCATTTTGGGAGTTTCCTTTACTGTAGTGGCAGGATTTTTAATTTTTTGGCCAAAATCGGATATCTCTTTTTGAAAGAATATCCAGGATTAGGAATAATGCTAAAAAAAATAAAATGGCATGCTCCATCCATTATTACTGTATAAAGAATTTAGATTTTTTTTTTTTTTTTTAAATAATAAGTGATAATGGAGAATGGATCTATGTTGGTGCTGTTTTGGTGTTTCTGTGTCCCCTGTTCTCAGTGGTATAGGTGACATGAAATAAAGTAGTGGTATTGTGGATTGCATTACAAGACAATTATTTTAAACAAAAACACCCAATGACAAAGGTTTATTTTACATTGTGTGTGCTCCTAAACGCTTGTATTTCTATGTGCAATATTTTTTGCTCTATAAAAGAAGATGTGGAAGTTTTTGTTTGTAAATAAAGCATAATAATACTCATTACACAATGCTTGGCGATCTTGTCTATTATCACATCCCGTTGGGTTCTGACGCATGCAACGTTTAGCTAACAATGTCTTTTGGGAAGCTGTTAAAGTGAATGAATCCTTTCATTGCATTGCTCTGCAATACAGACAGGCCCCATTTTATGTCCCCGCCGTAAAGCGAAAATCGCCATAAAATGCAACCGGCGATTTTCGGCGTCTCCTGCAGGTCTGCAACCTCAGCATACCCCATTCTGCGCATGCGCAACCTCGGCACCCCTTGTTCTGCGCATGCGCGACCTCGGCAGCCCCCGTTCTGCGCATGCGCAGATATGGCGGCCCCCTTCTCGGTACCGCCGTATCAGCAGAATGCCGAAAAGCGGGGCCCTACTGTACTTTGCTGGCTCCTCGCTGTGAAGTGGTTAAAAGGTGCCCTGACATGAGGCAATGTGGCACTAAGGCTTTAAAGGGAATCCGTGTATTAAAACAAATCAGCTACGGATGTCGCTACGCAAATAAAATTGTAAACCATGGCTCTAATACCTTCAACGCTTTGTGTTTTTTCCCCAGACACGTCTATACAGTTTTATCACGTGGCATTGATAGGAGCGGATTGGGCCATCGGGACACTGGGCAAATGACCGGTACCACAGCACGTGTTTTGGGCCGGTGCTGCGCTATGCATTGCGGTTACACAGGCCCCGCGCTCTTCCCCTCAGCAAAGAAACGGACTGCCAGGGTAGAGAGCGGGACCTCTGTAAGAGAGCAGCCCTGCTCCATGAACGTCATGTGACGCGACATCACACGGCGACGCTGTGCCATGACAACGCACCGTCACGTGACACAGCGACATCATGACGCCGCGGGTGGAGGGCAGGCAGGTAAGTGACATGCCCTGCCCACATTAAACTTACAATCCGCCCCGGGTTGCCACCTTCTACTGAGAGATAATACATTTTTCATTTAAAAAAAATAAAAAAAATAAAAAATAGACACACTTGTAAAAACACTAAAGCACACACACACACACACATACACACACACACACACACACACACACACACACACACACACACACACACGTGACAAGGTGCCAAAAATTCTGCACCACTACTGAATGGATAATGTCCTGAGTTTTAACCAATCAGAGAGCAGGGATTTCAATAATGTCCTGCATTTCTAACAGTCTAGCAAATAACAGATAATACTTTCTGCAGTTTTTTTTCACTCTTTATACCCCTCAAGCAATATCCTACATGGTTTTTTTTGTTTTTTTTAAAGAAATCAGTTCTGTAGTATTAGATAATACAGTACTACTTTTTTTTTTTAAATTCAGCTCTTAATGCCATATTTAATGCGTTTTAATATATGGATAATCGCTTGATTTCTATTTCCGGTTTTAAACACTTTCCCAGCAGTGCAAGATATTGCAATATTGCAGTGCAACACTTTCCTGTTTGTGATAATTTGTTGCTAATATTCCCAGCAGTTTGAGCTGCAAACTGTAACAATAGATAATGTTACCTTCATAATGTAAGAATACATTGTAGCTGCTGAGTTACATTGACTGAAAGATTGATTGAAACTGATAGGCAGCCATTTAGTGAACCCTGGGAAGCAGGATCTTTGCTGACCAATCACAGGAGACCGAATCGATTGGCAGTTTAGGTAATTAGTTATCAATAAAGATAATCAAACGTTGCATATATTATTATTATTTTTTTTTTAACTGCTTGGATTACCTCTTTAATGATTTTGTTATGTATTAAGGTCCCTTAAGGCTGGCTATAGAAAACATGTAGGAAGCCACCCCAATTCGTCTTTGCAAATAGGTGGCCATATTAGATGCCCAGTGAAGCAGGATCTTTACTGATCGATCACAGGAGAACGGAGCGATCGGCAGCTTAGATAATGGCATTGTCGTCAATGTAAAGGAACTGCTGCATTTATTATAACCAAAAAAGGAAAGGTAGCAATTTGTCTGAACAGGCTTTTTTTTTGTACATTTTCTATTTTTTCCCCTTAATGGATCTGAGGAGTCCCGGCACAGCTCAACCATGGTGCTCCTTGCTGTAGGAACCCCCAAGTTTCTGGTGAAGTGGATTTTTTTTATCTCCTGGACAATAATACATATCCAAGAGAACAATATAGACATCAGGTTAGCCTTACTGAGGCGGCCAACAGAAATCGCCCAATGACGTTTCAACTTTCTGTTGGTGATCCTGTTTTTCTGCCACACACCAGCAGAAAAAAATAATCACAGTTATGCCATCATAAATGGTGTCCTAATGGGATCATCATGGTTGAGGCTCAAATCTATTATGTTACAAGAAATATATCAATGTCAAAGTGGATTGCTGCTATAAAGGAGAGTACTTTCCCTTTCATTTGCTCGGTTAAAAATACTTCTGGTGGAACTGTCAACATGCTGCCAACTCTGGTTACAAACTAGATCGCAAGGGGACACCTGGGTGACTGGGTTTCCAACGGTGACCTTTAGGAGTAGATACTTGAGATGTGCATGGGCCTGCCCCTGTGTACAGTGTGCAGCCGTCTCCTCTGCACACGACGTGCTTGGCTTTATTACAGCAGAATCACACACAAGCACACACACCCTTATTTGGTGTTCGAGGTTTGCATTTGTCCTTCGCAGTCTCAAAAACCTCTGCCAGGTTTTTCCAACTCAGTCACTTCATCTGTGGTCCAAAACACACAAGGGTCATGTCAGTTCATTGCTAAAGCACTGGAGCGTTTGCAGATCTGGACTGATTACACCCCTCCCATAGTGCCCCGGGGCACACAGACTGTCAACACAGCCCTCCTCTTCAGTCATCCTCTGGGACACAATTCAAGGGGCCTGCCAACCCCTGAGGCAATCTGACATTGAGGACAGAGCTGGATACTTTGTGCCCTACATATTAACCTATTCACTGCAAGGGCCTGAGATGCATTGCAAGACAGCCCTACAGCACAGCTCTGGGTATTGAGTTTGGAACATCCCACTAGCAAATGAACATGCAGCGGATCGCTCTTTGATGACTTTGAGGACAGTGTTTTGCAGACTTTGCTCAACGAAGACTTTAGTGGCGATTCCCAAAGCCTTTTCAAATTAACACTCAACTGCTGATTCTGACACTAGTGCAGTATTTGTGCAATAGATGCTATATACGTAGAGCTTAGGTTAAGCATGATGGTTGTCTAAACGATTATTAGCATTGGGGTTTGAGAACCCGTGCACTGGGAAAACAGCTAGTTCCACTACATAGAAAATGCGAAACTGTAATAAGCAGCACTGTACCTTCTAAGCACCCAAAGCAGTAATGTGGAGGTTCTGGCAAATAAAATGGTATTTTATTGGTACTGACTTCTATCAGTGAGACTTAATTGAAAAGTGCATTCGATTGTGGATGCTAAAAATCAGCAAGACTCCAAATTAGGGGTTTTGCAGAAAATCGGGGAGAATTGACCGGCCTACAAACATGTATTTTGTTTAAGTTTACTTGAAGCAGAAGGCCATACAATTACACAGATACTAAACGGGCAGTTCGCATATAAGCTAAACAAATAAGCATATTTAAAAAAAAACTAGTTATTATAAATCGGCTTTAATCAGCCTCCTTACAAGGATTCAATGGGCTAGATTCACAGAAGGTCTACACAGTTGTGTTAAAATTTGGTGCTATTAAAAAAGCCAATTGTGGCAATGTTTGTAATTACCACCGATCTACAGTTCATTTACATACATGAAAAATGCAATGACTGTGGTAAATACCGATAGCAGAACAAATAAGCTTCAACTCACAGAAATCCACATTAATCAGGGCTAGTGATGCAATTGTATAGGGATAAGAGATATCACACTTTCTATCATGGTGTTAGGTCATAGGATTTCTTACAAAACTCTATGGCAAAAACCATTGTTTATCCCCTGTGATGCCTGAAGCTATCAATACATTGCAAAGGAATACCTTCAGGTACCAAAGGGGTTAACATACAACATGAGAATAAACTGGCTATTTCAGAAAAGGGCTGATATAGTTTGATCACCGAGTTCTGAATTAAACACAGCATCGTTCTAATATTCAGTATGCTGACACCACCCCAAGGGTAACCCAGTCACTGTCACAAGGGCCAGCAACACAATGTTTACAGGTGTCAGTCTCAAGACTCCCTTCTAGGCTCTGTGCCAGCTACCAGACAGAGAAACAATTTCAAGAGGAAATCCGTCTTCTGAGAATGACCTGTAGGTCTCCAGCATGAGCCACCGCACAACCCAACCTGAGAATGTGCTTCTGGATTAGTTTAATGGTTTGAGTCTAAAATGCAAATACAGTAAAATCAGTGTTATCCGTCATTTCACCAACCGCAAAGCTTTAGTATCCGGAACTTCTAATATATCCCTATCCAAAGCTTCAATCTAGTAACCAAAATCAATGCCGGCACCTCCAGATCTCTACGAGTATTTCCGAGTCCAGTCGGATGTTTTCCACAGTACTTTTTATTCTATATATGTTCTAATGTATTGTAATTCTTTGAAAATTTGCTGTACACTAAAAGTACGGTATGGAATAACTCTTAGTCGGAATTTTTGTTTATCCGGCACCTCTCATCTCCTGCACGTGTCGGATAACAAAACTTTTACTGTATTGTGATATATCCTTTTGACAAATATTTTCCCGCTTTCTAAAGAGAACGCTTTATTTATTAAATTATTATGATAAATACACTTGTAAATTACTTGTGCAACTCACGGAACAGTGCGGAAATGTGTATAACGTTATTTCTAATGATAATGAGCGCAGATAACATCAGAACATTTGTGTATTTTTCAGAGTGCTTCCAGTCTGTGTGTTTTTACTATACAATTTTTGGGGAGAAACGACACATTACATTTAAAATCAAAGGAACTTCAGGTCACTGTAAGTGTATGGGAATTCCTGCTGCATTTAAATGAAATATAAAAGTATTGCTTAATAATCCTTATTTCCTTCAGCAGCAGAAGTGTTTCATACTGTATCCTGCCTTAGCAGGGTGTTTATGTAAAGAGAACACACACACTGTTATTGTTACAAGCATAGACTATTACAAGAGATAAGGGGCTAGAATCAGTAAAGGTCAAACTAGTTGCGTTATAATTTGGCATTATTAAAAAAAATGGGATTGCGGCCTATATAGAATAAGGTCCTAAGGCAGAAAAATATGTAATCCCTTTGATGCCTGAGGCTACCAATGCATTGCAAATGAATTCCTTCAGGCACAAAAGGGGTTAATATACAATATAACCCCCCTTCAAATAAAATACAAAAAGTCTTACATCCATATGGGCAAATATTAACCACTTAGTACTGTAGCTAGGGTGACCAGACATCCTGGTTTAGGCCGAACAGTCAAGTTTTTTTGTTGTTTGTCTCAGTGGCCCGAAAATTGTAGTAAATACTGTATACTGTTTTTTAAAATTGCAGGCCGCAGGTGCGTGAACGGCCTGATTTGTCCCGAGAAAAAAAATATGGTCACCCTTACTGTAGCCCAAGTCATCAGCTAGTTACAGGTTAACTATGACTAGCTGGCCAGATGTCCTGTTTTTTTCGCTGATGTCCCGTGTCCTATCACGTGCTAATGTCCCGGTTTTGCCGGGAACAGAGAGGAGCAGGGGCTGCAGCTGCAATGTCCTCCGGCCATGAGGTGGCGCTGTGCGGCTCATGCAGCTTCTCTCCCTGGCTGCAGCGTGCTGTTAATGAGAAGGTAAGAGAAAGTCGGTGTGTCTTGTGCGTGTCTCCGGCAGGGCCAGCGTGATGGTGGAGCAGTTGGTGCCACTGCACCGTGCCCCGCGTTTACGAGGCCCAGTGCTCTTCTTCACAACAATTAAACTGATTGCTGGGGGAGAGTGCGTAACTTTCTTAGGGTGAGGTCCCAGTCATTACTGTGGCACGCGCGCTCGGCGCGTGCACAGCGCGGCTGCACCTTCAGCGGGAAGGTGAGTACTGGGCCCAGCCCCATTGAGGGGCGGTGCTTATACGAGGCGTGCGCTGTAGCAGTCACTGGGACCGCAGCCTAACCTTCTCCTTCGTGCCGGCAAGTGGTGTCACGTTGCCATGACAACGCGATGTCACGTAAATTTGTGATGTCATGCGGCGTCATGCTTTTATGACAATGGGACGCCCTGTGGCCCCGCTTTGGTGTCGCACAACGGCACAATGTCACGTCCAGTTGTCATGGCAACGCAACGTCTTTTAACGTCACGGCACACTGCAGTAAGACATTGCAAAGGAGAAGGTAAGAAGCCCGCACCAGTTCCCTGCTCCGAGTGGGTAAGTGTGGGGGTCTGTGAATATGTGGGTGAGAGTGTGAGTCAGCGAGTGTATGTGGGGGTCTGTGAATATGTGGGTGAGTGTGTGTGTGGGTCTGTGAATATGTGGGTGAGAGTGTGAGTCAGCGAGTGTGTGTGTGGGTCTGTGAATATGTGGATGAGAGTGTGAGTCAGCGAGTGTGTGTGTGGGTCTGTGAATATGTGGGTGAGAGTGTGAGTCAGCGAGTGTGTGTGTGGGTCTGTGAATATGTGGGTGAGAGTGTGAGTCAGCGAGTGTGTGTGTGGGTCTGTGAATATGTGGGTGAGAGTGTGAGTCTGCGAGTGTGTGTGTGGGTCTGTGAATATGTGGGTGAGAGTGCGAGTGTGTGTGTGTATGTGAGTCTGCGAATATGTGGGTGAGAGTGTGGACAAGAGTATGTGCGTGTGCGTGTGTGTAAGGGGGAGAGAGAAGAGACCAGGGAGAAGAGAGGGGGTGGGAGATAAATCAATAAATCAATCAATAATACATCATAATTGGGGATGCTATCAGACAAATACCATTATAATATTTATTGTTGTGATCTCATTTGTTTTAGAAATCATTTTTTTAATGTGTCCCGGTTTTTACTTTTGGAAATCTGGTCACCCTATATATAAATATGTTCTACAGTGGTAATATTGTGTATTTTTATCACCTACTCTAGGTTGGCTACTCTTACCTTCCCTATGTATATAGTGGCCATTATACATAGGCATGCCTACGCTTCATGCCAATAAAAATGGGGGATATTTTGTGGCAGCATCCCGATACTGCCAGGTATCAGAGTTTAGTAAATAGCATGCGAATATGTAATTTGGTGTTAACGATGAACTAATTTGCATGCTGATTGGCATATGTTGCGTTGCAAATAAAGCCAACATAACGCTGTGGTTTAAAGCCCCTTTATCACTGCTTTACCGCTGACAATATGGTAAGTCGATAAATACAATTGGGAGTTGAACACTGATAACAGCAATCTTTTCATCTATGGACCGTCAGTGAATCTAGGCCTATGTTTACTGCTGTCCTGTGCAGGACGAGTGAGGGGCCTAGAGGATGTTGTATTTCCCTGCAGAGAATATACATTGCTGAGGTTAGACGATTTATGTCAGAGGGTTATGAGATGACACGGTTTCCAGGAATCGCTGGCAGCGTTGCACTGCTATGAGGCCATGTTGGCTTAGCTTGCAAGGAAAATACAATTACAGTCTAAATAACGAAAAGAGATAGTGGAAGAAATAACTGGAGCAGAAAAACGACACAGAGAGGGAAAGGGGGAGAGTATGAGATGAAGAAAGATAAGAGTAGACAGACTCTAGGTTGGTTTGGTAGATTATAAGACATTCCTATTGAATTTACTGAGAAGCTGGGTAGCACAACCCTAATGTTGCATTAACTTATATTCCTTTTGAATGGAAGTCAATGTCTTGTTAACCATGTGCTGCCCAGTTTTTCACTGCATTTAAATAAGGGTCAAATAGTAGGGGGAGCGAGAAGCACCAGTAGAGGGAGAGCTACTAGAGACATAGTGGGAAAGGTACTACAATGATCTCAGTCTCCAGAGGTGAGCATCTCAGGTAGTACAGTAGTAATAATAATAATTAAAAGATAAAAAAATGTTGGGGGGTATTGCTGCTTTAAAAGGTTGTATACAAAGAACCGAGAAGACAGTGTGTGCCAATACAATATATTCTATGGGCATGGTCCACTTATGATGCAAAGTGGCCCTAAGCGTGTTGAAAATACACAATGCAGAATGTGCAGAACATGATGTGTCGAGCACACGCATTTTAAGTGAAACTTCTTTGTCTTTTGTCACTATTTTGTTACAGAAATTGTATTTGTGTTGGTGATGTTTTTAATTAAAAATCAAAATACAATTTTATTGACAAAAAGCAAACAAATTTGACTTAGAACGCGTGTGCTCGGCACCCCCCCTGTATTAGCTATCTGCACTTTCTGAATTCCTCGTGTGTGTGTATGTGTAACAGTGTGTGTGTGTCACTAACGCCTGCCGAGCTCCAGAGGGCTCTGCGCATGCTCGCCTGAGACCGGCCTTAGTATTCTTCTGCGCATGCGCAAATCAGAACTTCTGTGCATGCGTGGAGGGGGGTGGCTCTCGCTGGCTGTGGTCAGAGCCTCTGCACATGCGTTGCACATGTGCTGGCTGTGGTCAGAGCCTCTGCGCATGCGTTGCGCATGTGCTGGCTATGATCAGAGCCTATGCGCATGCATGGAGGGGGACGGATGTCCTTGTGAATGTGTATGTGATGGCGCCGCTGATGTATGCGCAGAGATGGACGCCTCAGCGCTTCTACTAATGGGCTCGGTCAGCGCTGGACGCCTCAGACCTTCTACTGATGGCCACAGACGACTGGAGGTAAGTGTTGGCCTCATCTGCCAGCACTGACGTCACTTCCATAACTTACTTCCGTCTCCTGGAAAACGGATTTGGTGACTGCAAAGAAGTTTCACTTCAAAAAAACGACAAAGAAGGCGAGAGCTAAAGGATACTAGAAATATTGGTGCATTCATTGTGACATTTTGTAGTTCTCTTCCTTTTTTATGCAGCATTGATGTGTTGTACATACAAATGCTGTATGCATAATAAGTCTTCCTACCCTGTAGAGTTTACAATTTAAATAATGTTGCCTAAGGCATACGAAAATGAAGTGACATGGCCAAGGTCACCAGGAGAGCTATAAAAATAGGTGCCATTCATTGCTGTATGTATGCATGTCTTTATTTATATAGCGCCATTAATGTACATAGCGCTTCCCAGTAGTAATACACGCGACAATCCTATAAATAACAAATAATACAAATAAAAGATCATGGGAAGAAGTGCTTCAGACATAAAAGTAACATTTAGGAAAAGGAGTCCCTGCTCCGAAGAGCTTACAATCTAATTGGTAGGTAGGAGGAACATACAGAGACAGTAGGAGGGAGTTCTGGTAAGTGCATCTGCAGGGGGCCAAGCTTTATGTATCATGTGTCTAGTGTTAGTCACGGAGCTACTCATATGCTTCTTTAAGCAAGTGTATCTTAAGGTGGGTCTTAAAGGTGGATAGAGAGGGTGCTAGTCGGGTATTGTTGTGATCTTCACATGCGCCACATAGTTACAGAACTCATACAAATACATTTATGGAATTAACACTTCCCATAGTGCTCCCATATTTAACCCAGGATAATGTTCCCATATTGCTCCCATATTTAACCCAGGATAACATTCCCATATTGCTCCTTTCCCCAGTGAATAATCATGTGCACGAATCTTATTCTGTATACTATGGTCATCTATCAAACCCTGCTGTGTCCCTACAGACAGGAGCCAGGACTTGTGTGTTTACAGCTGGAGCGGAGGCTGGAGCAGAGAGGCCCTGCCTTGAAAGGGCTGCGTTTGATAAATGATACAGAATCATTCACACACACACACATGGCCTGTGCACAGATTGTATTTTTCTAGGAGACTGTCCTGCTTCCCCCTTTCACCTCCCTCACCCTCTCCTGCCTCCCAGCCTTTTCTTTCTGAAACTAAAGAAAATGAATTATGTTTGAAGCAGGGAGAGAGAGAAAAAAAAAAGGGCCTTTAAAAAAAAAAAGGAGAGTCTTTTTCTATTCCCTGTCGAAGTCAAAAGTGCAAATATTCCACACAGACCAAAAGAAAAAAAAATCATTAATGAAAGGGTTGGATGAATAAGGAGACATAAATCAAAGGGTCTTTAAAGCAAAGTAAGCAAATGGCAATCAGGCTGTTTTCCCCAAACCCCCCCCCCACCCCCAAAAGTGCTACTACTACTAATAATAAAGACACATGGGCCCGTATTCCACACACAGAAGTGTTTTTCACCCCTCAGGGCCTTTGAAGGTGTTAAAAAAAGTTAAACCCACACAACGTTTCTTTATGTTCTGTAGATCTACACCAGGAGTGGGTAACTCCAGCCTACAAGGGCCACCACCAGGTCAGGTTTTCAGGATATCCCTGCTTCAGCACAGGTGGCTCAATCAGTGGCTCAGTCTTCCACCTGTGCTGTATCAAGAATATCCATAAAACCTGACCTCTTGGGAATTGGAGTTGCCCACCCCTGATCTATACTCTGTGTAATAATGTAATCTCTGTCGGGCATATTATTTTTGAATAATTTAACATAACATTCTCAGTCCACTTGAAAAAGAAACCTGCGAGATGTTGAAGGCTCCGTACACTGCTATTTCAACTATTAAGGACCCTAATGTTGTTTCCCTGTAGGTATCACAACCAACAAATATGAATTAATTGAGCTTACTTAATTAAATGCATCTTGCAATTTCACAGATCATTTCAGTTCTGTTATAAAATAACGTATTTTTTTTTAGAACTTTTATGGGATAAAAAGGTTTTAAAGTATTGTATGTCTTTATTTATATTGCGCCAAAAGTGTACTCAGCGCTGCACAAAGAATACAGTACAGGGAATTAAAATACATTAAGCGCAGCAAAATCAGACAATACGAAAGGAAATCCCTGCCCCGAAGAGCTTACAATCTAAGAGGTTTGAGGGGAAACTTACAGAGACAGCAGGTGATGGAATAAGTGCTGTAGATGGCAGTGCTTTGCCACAATGGGTGGTAGGAGTGACTGTCGGACAGTAGCCATGAGTGCATGCTGTTGGGATGCTTAACTTGTGGGGTGAGTTTTAAGGTTAGTCAGTATTAAATCAGAAGATTAACACCATTTACAGGGGAAGAGATGGCAAGGAGGCATTGGTGAGATCAGGTGTGTATGTCTTAGTTCAGGCTTAGGGGAGATCCCCAGCAGCAGGAAAGAGTAGATAGAGGGTGTGAATAGAGGATTTGTGTGGGTGTTTTTTATTGAGGGGTAAAGAAGTTGTTGGGAGGGAGGTGTATAAATAATGGTGCAGTGGGGAGTGGGGAAGTTGAAGAGAACAGAAACGCTGACAAAGGAGTGAGGAAACAGTCAGCAGACAAAGCAATAGGGAGGGCATAGTGAGATGCAGGAGGAGAGACTTCCCAGTTATTGGAGGCTAGGAAGAGTACAAAGAATCACAGCTTTTAGAAGTAAATGTTTATCATCATCATTTATATTTTAAGTAAAAGTGCGCCTCCACTTAAGCCGCAATTCTTTAGTCAGTTTAAGAACAAACTAAAATTATACACAGTTCATGTTTTTAGCTAGGAAAAGCCAGAAGGAAGAAGTAAGTCTTATACCGAGCCCGTAGCAGTGGTAAACTTGCTATACACCTGAGCTCTGGCGGTAGCAAGTTCCAGATCTCTGAAGCTGCACCAGAGAAGGTCCGCCCACTCAGTGTAGGTGGACCTCCCCCTGAGAACATGAGATCATAGCCAGTATCCATCACCAGTGTCCAATGACTCAAGGTTCATAGACGACAGGAGTGGACACAAACTCTGTAGCAGCCTTGGATAGAAAAACTCAGTCTTAACAACTAAGGCCAATTGGGCTCGCATGTTGAGACTCTGGTCACAGAGTATGCCGAGGTTCCGAACCTGGGACAAGGACAGCGTCCGCACACCATTGATTAGGAAGAGCTCACAAACCCCTTGTCCCTTACTCAGGCATCTTGCCAAATCTATAATCATTAGTTTCGTCTTGTCAGGGTTGAGCTTTGGCTAATTCATCTCCATCCATGCTGCCACCTTGTATAAGCAAGCACATGGGACCCCATAGCCACCTGCTGGGTGCAGCCCTGCAGGAACGAGGCAACCCATTGTAGTGCAGTCCCTCCAATACCAGTTAAGTCCCTCAAGCAGTGCAGCAGCACCCCATGATCAATGTCAAAGGCCTCTGAGAGGTCAATTATAAGGGCAGAAATACAGACCTTGTCCATGGCCATCAATAAATCCTTCACCACACAGACCATGCCAGACGGCATGGGATCGAAGCACCCTGCCCTTTCTGGATAATCTTCCAGCTGGGTGAAAACTACCCTCTTCAACACTTTCCCTACCACAGGAACGTTGTAGATTGGACAGTAGTTGGAGAGAACATCAACATCTAGACCCACTTTCTTCAACAAGGGACAAACCAGCACCTTTTTCAAGGCCATGGGCATCTCCCCTGCTGAGAGGGGTCTGTTGATGATCTCAAACTACAGAGCCACTGCATCAATGGTTTCTTTCAGGAACAATGATGGTCAGGGTCCAAGTCACACAAGTTAAAATTTAAAATATCCCTTTGTGTGTCTGTGTGCATGCGTGCGTAAACGCTTGTTGCCATTTTACTTGGAGACCTGTGAGTTTTTGGAAGCTCTTTGCAGTATACCATCACTTCTATAAAAGTCATGTTAATCGGCTAAAAGGTATCACAACCTGCAAAGAATCTTCATATTTCATGGGAACATAGGTTGAAACATGTTGCAAAAATAGAGGCAATAATGTTCAGAGGACAACTGGGTGATACAGTAAGCAGGCTGGTGGTGGAATGCATTAGGGCAATTACAACATAACCCTGTTCCCTCAGTTGCCCTGCATGGAAGTACAAGTCTCTTTCTGAAAGCCTGCCGGACAACATGCGGTTTTGAGAAAGGTACATGTGTAGGTCAACTCTTGTGCTGTTCTCAGATCGGCATAAGTGAACTAAATGGTTCAGAATGGGTCGATTGTAATTTGCGTTCACTCAACTTGTCTGCAACTATATCAGTGACTTTGTAATATGTTATGGCAATCACAATATCTGTTTTGAGACAATGTTAGAGTAATATGCTCAGAGATTCTAAATAGGCTCTATTCCTATGCTTTTAGCTTTTATTTCACTTGGGTTGACGTCACATAGATCTGGGTTTTGCGCCTTGTGTCCTAGCATCTTATACGAAGAAAAAGAAATGCAAGCTCCATAGCGTAACTCAATAAAACGATTTAATTAAGATAAAACGAGACAGTCACCAGGACTTGCACTTACAAGGGCAGAGTAAAACCTTGGGTGAAAAAAATCACTACCGAAGTGACGTCACCAATTCAAAGAGGAGAACGGTTCCGATGTCAGTGCACAGAAGGCAAGCTGCCGATTGCAGCTGAAGTAAACCCCAGTATAAAGCTGTCTCAGGTGGTATAGGACCGTAGATAGATTCCACGATATCTCGGTTTAGGTGGGCGAGTATGTGGCACATGTCCAAGGCAGCTGTTGGCGCTCATTCAAATTTGCCTCGCGCACTTGTCTCCGCCTCTCATTGGTGAACGACAATAACAACCCAACTTGTTTCGTCACACGAGTGACTTCATCAGGGGGTAATTAGCTGACTGCGATTGTAGGTTTAAATAGCCTCTGTTGCCCAGCAACGGACGAACAAAGGAACATAGGGCACAACGGGTTTTAGCAAATCAAACCCATTTATTGAGCCAACACTGTGTTCATCTGTTCAGGACTGAATGCAGGCTTTCGTGCAAACACTGGAGCACCGGTAATTGTATCATTATTTTTCTTCTGAGGTGTGCAGCATTTCAATAAAAAAATCAGTCACCAATAGTCACTGCAGTGATATTGTGATGTCGAGCTGCAGTTCGCTCCATAAAGATCACCTACTGGTTTTGGACTTCCTGTTTACATCATTACACTTCCACTGGAACTGGTTTGATGCACTGACTTTATTTATATATTAATGAGGATTGATATATTCGCATTGTGTATGTTAGTTTCTACTGGACATACAAGTATCACTTTCTACACCCCCCATGGCACATTGGTATTGTAATCCTTTATATTAGGGCACCAGTGCATCTTCACTACGTATTTATTTATTTAGCACACCTGTTTACCGCTACCATCTCTCCATTCATATATTTAAAAAGGCTTACAATTATTTAATTTGAAAAAATGTCTAGGATGGACTGCACTACAAAAACAGCTGTCTTTATCAGGAAGCTACTCCATTTCACTACTATCATCATTCAGCTCTCATACAGGGCAGATCTTACACCAATAAAACTGATGTCAGTGAAGGGGGCTAAAACGTATGTGTTGGACAGGAATTCTAAAATAAGAGCTCGGTCAGGCATTTCTGTGGAAAGTTGGAACTTGTCTATTTGTTGGCTGAATGAGATCTGCTGCTCAGAGTGGAATCTTTTTTTTTAATTTAGCGTTTCCAAGCAGAGGAGGACTGTATAAATATGGAAGTGGATCCCAGCAGAATTCTGCAGTGTGGTGTGGTCCAAGTTAACCCTGAAGGACACTTTACCTACCTCCTCCTTCACTGCTGGAGAGGATACATTTCCCTGAAAAACAGGAGATATATATACATACATATATACATACATACATACATACATATATACATACATACATACATATATATGCACATATAAATAAAAACAAAAAGGACCGATTAGCGCCAAGTGAAACTAAACAGTGTTAAAGTGCATAGAATATTAAGTGTAACCAATTAATGAATGGTGAACCTCCAATAAGGTGCAACTGCTAGTAGCAAATGAGAATACCAAAAATAAATAGTTGTGCTAAAATGTCATAGTGACTAACAAGTGTATACATAATGTAGGGACCTCGAATGGTCCTGCAAAAAATGAAATGTAACAATATGAAGACATAAGCAAGGAGCTGAGGATTACACAAAGTGAGAATGATATGGGAATCATAAAAGCATAACTGGAGTATGAGGCTGCTTCCTAAGGCTGCGTCCAGGGTCAGCGGTTAGGCGCTGACCCGTGCTGAGGCGTGCTGACGCTTCTCAGTGAGCCCCTGCAGCCGCAATGAGGGCGGCTTTAGCAGGGGCTCGCGCATGCTTCCGCATGCGTGCGGAAGCGTGTCTTTGAAAATTTTTAGATTTTCGCGCTCATTGGAGCGCAGGGCTGATCACGTGAGCGGTTTGCCCAATGAGGGCGAACCAGCTCCGTGATGTCACAGGCCCCCCCCTCCCGACACGCCCCCGGACCAAGGCCAGGGAAAGCACCCGCTTTCCCTCAGCCTCCGCGCGCCTCCGCACGGCTGCAGTCCTATGGACGTAGCCTAACGGGGACCAACCCGAATCAAAACTAAATAAAAAACACAAAAGGAAAGCGCACGCTCCAAAACAGAAAAAACTGGAACAAATGAATAATACACAGCATTTAATAATATGACCCAAAACCCCAAATGAAGGGTCAAAAACACAAGAACACAATAAAAAACAAGAGATGCAATACCGTGGAAGTCCAATGTGATCATGAGTGTGAACTGCACCACAGGGTGATAGAAATAATACAGTGCCAATCACAAGGCCAGTGTGGGAATCAATTCCATATAAAATCCCAATAATTGATGGAAATCCAGTTTAGCTCCGTGAAAATGTCAGAGTGACTGGGTATCCACAAAAGAACGTTATTTGTGGGCATGGGAATCAGTGATGCTGGAATGTATGGTCTTATAGGACAGTCCTTACCCAATATTTGGTATTAAATGGGACCTACACAGGAAAGCCTCAGCATCTGATCCAAATATTTTTTGGGAGTCAAATACCAATATGACTCCAGCACATAGCCAATTCCTTCTTTCCAGTATAGAATTTATCATCCGCCACAATTATTTTTTATTTGAGGACACCTTTTACCGTCAGACATGTGGAACGGCCATGGGTCCAGGTTTGCCCCCAGCTATGCAAATCTGTTTATGGGATTTTGGGAATAGCTGCATGTCTCGACAAATGCCAGGCTGAGGGTGGGCCTAGTCTACTATGGCCGTTACATCCATGATCTTATTTTTATTTGGGATGGCGAGGGAGGATATGTTTAGGAAAATTCTGGCCACATTTGTTTATTTATAAAATGTTTTACCAGGAAGCAATACATTGAGAGTTACCTCTCGTTTTCAAGTATGTCCTGGGCACAGTTATAATGACATAATACATGGTTACAATACATAAGTGAACAGGGTATACATTATATACAAGGCATTGCATGCACAGTTAGAGCTAATATATATTATAGGCGTATGTAACAGTTAAAGACCAAATTAAAATGTGAGACAGCTTTAGTTTTGAAAGAATTAAACTGGTGGTGGATGCGAACCACTCAAAGCTACATATGATGTGATGTCCTCCAATTGTCTTAATGCCTCCAGTTTGTTTTGGTGTACTGGTGGTGGTTCTGCTGGTGCGCATTCTCTCCCTCTCCCTTGGTTTAATTTTCTCTATATTTTTCTCACTCTTTTTTATTTATCATTTATTATTTTTTATTATTATTATTTTTCACACTTTCTTTCACCTTTTTTCCTTTATTGTTTCCTAGCCCCCCCCCCCCACTTTTTGTCCCTTGCTGCTTTCTTCTACCTTTCTTCCTTTTATTTATTTCAGTTATTAAATTCTCTCCTCCTCCCTCGGGCTACGCTCAGTGTGGGAGACGCATGGAGCCCAGGGGTTGTTACTGCGCACTCTATGGCGCCGCAACAGGGAGAGATCGAGGTTTTTTTTCTCCTCCGTGAGTGGTGCGCATGCGCACCGGTAGAGATCGACGTGTCAGTGACGCTGGCGGGTGCGTGCGCGCCCGGCACGCTCCCCCACTCCTTAGGCACGTTCCTTGGTCATATGAGCAGGGAAGCCTCTCACTGTCTCTGCGCAAGCGCGGGACAGCTCGGCTTCCTATCTTTTGGCCCAGGATTGCGTGTGGGAGGCGGGGGCTGCGTGGGGGCGCGTGCGCGCGCCTGACTGACCCCACACCAGTTTTTTATCAGACAGATCATGGGGAGGTTCCTGCATTTGCTCCAGGATTGGTAAGCCAATTACTTTTTAACCTTTAAATAGTGATGACAGGATGTGTATGCCTTGATAAAGTGCTCTGTGTAGCACGAAACATGTTGGTAGGGTAATGCCTTGCCCTTTTTTTCCATGACTATTAAACCCTTTTATGGATAACGCACTTTCCTCTTTTTAATTCCTCTTTTGGATAAATTTCGGTTGTGCTCTACCATTTCTCTCTTCTATTGCATTCTATCTTCACGGACGGAGGCACACCTTGAAGGTCTGAGGGGAACAACATGGACGCTGCAGCAGATTCGTGAGTTTGCCCTGCCTGCTACATGGTTGTATCATTCTACTAAGGGATCAGGGTATTATCTATTGGGGTGATTATTAGCTCTTGGGTTCCTGGATAACTTGAGTGCCATCTATGCTGGCTTACTAACTAGGATACCACACCCAGTACCCTCCCTACAATCAAGATACATCCCAGACCTCATACAGGATTTACCATCATTATTTCATCATAACCATGACTGTATACGGTTCTTAGCACCACGCATTATATTCCCGTTAATTTCTGATAACGCTGACAGAAATGATGCTCTCTTGACACCTCTTTCTAACGCCTCTTCCACATTGGCTAACCATATTCTCATGGCTCTGGAAAATGACACTATTGCTACAACAGGTTTGTAAGCAAGACCTGCTGCCAAAAGAGGATTTTCGTTGGACACTCAATCCTTTGATCCATCGTGTCGCGGAATGACACTGCATCATCCACTGGTAATGTGGTCTTTCTTGCAATACGAGTGATTCTAGCATCCACCTTTGGTGGATTTTCCCAATTCTTGACTTCTTTGTCAGAGAATTGACATCCTGGAAAACCTCTTTGGGATTATCAATTTTTTAATCAGGCCGACTCCATTCAGCCTCCATCATTTCTTCAGAGAATTGAGGAAGAAC